>NC_080670.1:15313996-15363996 GCF_030247195.1 Topomyia yanbarensis | reverse complement strand
CTAAAATAAATCGTTTCGAATGTGTGAAGTATCTTTGCAGTGCATTAAAATGAGTGTGGTTTTCCATCTACTTAAGGTCAGGCCCTTTCGAGATGTTCAGTTTAATACGTGCACTCAAACTAGTGTTTTATTTACTGCTCCTGGCATCACCGAGCTGTACTTCTATAATACCAATTATCACGTTAGGAAGGCATAAGTTCTTAGCTGATTTAAAAGTTTTGTTTTACTGTAACCAGGAAATTACGTGTCGTTAGGGAGCAAAATATACAGAATTGAACATGTTAATCTTTTTAACGATGAAGTTTAGGACCGAAAGTCTTTAGTACTCTGTCTGCAAAATAAACTAATACCTTTCATTTTTCTTACAAATTAGATTCTATATAAACATAGTCGATTTCAACACAGTTAATCGTTAATCTTTTACTTGAATACAAGAACGATTCTAGACGATAAACGGCATACACTCTCATCGGACCGTTGAACATTACGCAAGGGTAAAAATAGTACAAATAATTTAAGTTGAATTAAATTAGACTACGTAAAAAATATGTTAATAGATAAAAGCCTACAAAATCTTAAACTGATTCTCAACTTATCGAATAACCAGCTACAGCCAGAAACCACATTTTAATAATGAACAAAGAGAGAGAGAGAAAGCATGAGCAAACTGAAACCAACTGCAAACGGAATGGACGCAGTTTATGCCGTTACACTCCGCCCGGCATCATTCATCACAATGTCCATCGTGGTATCCGACCCGTAGCTTAAATGGGACGGACTGTCCGACACCATCCGCCGATTGATGAGTACATCGGCCACATAGACAGGGGCAGGTCCCTCCGTTTCCACGATACTTAGTGGTTTAGTGGTGCACCGTTTGATCGGTGACATGAAAGTGAACATGAACAAGGTCAGGCAGAGGGCCAGAATGAGTATGATGGCTCGTATTTTCAGTTCCCCGGCACGGACCCAAGCAAGGGCAGCCATGATGGACAGCAGTGTCACAACGGAAAATTTAGTCATCGTAACTGCAGTGCTGTGTATCTTTCCACCGCTGCCCTGACTGATCATGTTGGATGGAGCGAATGCGAAGAATAGGTTGTGTTTATCCACGAAGTGCTTCAGAAGAATGTAAACCATGGCAAATGGCATGATCAGTGGACAGGCCAGGCTGTAAACCGTACTCATCGTGAACACCATGACCATCCAGGCGTAATGAATTCCAAACGGGAACGTAATCAGTATCGACTTGCGGATGTACGGCGTTTCAGCCCGAGACTTTGCCGTAGCCAGCTTCCAAATGTAGCAAATGAGATCGGGGAAGCGAATCAACTCCAGAGCAGTACCGATGAATGCCGCTGTGATGATATAGTTGACGAAAAATGCACCCTTGTCGGGTAAGAAAATACATTCCCAGCGATAGGTTTCGTTTGCCTGGATAGTCCATTGAAGGAAAGTTTCCGCGCTGGTCAATCCGAGTGATGGCAAGATAAGTATCATGAACAGCAAGTAGCCGAAGGTCTTGGTCATTATGACGTAGTTCTGCCGAGATCTGGTCCAGTGAGAAAGCCACGTGTCCGAGTAAGCCACGATTACCGGCATTAACGCCGACAGAGACCACAGCAACAGCGTTGGCAAGAATTCCGAAATCAAGGGGCTGACTTTACTTATCTGTGAAGTTGTATTCTTCGTCAGTGAAAACGTGTCCAGTGCGTTGACGATAATCACCGGAGTGGTCAGGAAAAACAGGAACAAGAACAATATCAAATTGACTGTGATCCATTTGCAGTACCATTGCGCAGTATCGATGTTTAAGTTTTCCCAGAAAATATCGGACGGTGCCGGTGCGAATGTCATGTCCCAATCTCGGTATGTGCCTGGTTTGAAATGTAGAATCACATGTTGTGCCTCCTGAGCTGAATTGAGAGTTATAAACGCTATTCCCAACGGTTCATTCAATGCGGATGCTCTTAATCGAGATACTTGACCTGTAATAATAATGCATGGTTAGTACCTTGATCGGTATTCAGTAACTAATTTACAAGACAAACCTGCCAGTCTAGCCTCCTCCTCTTTGTAGTACTCCAAGGCATCAACCTTTTCACAAGTGAAAAATCGTGTTTTGGCTTGAATGGGTTCCCGATCTCGACCTCGATGTACCTCGCAATAAATTCTCGCTTCGACAATCCTCTCGTACTCTTCAGCTGCCTTAATCAAGCTGCTAATGTTGTACGCCAATTGAATGTCATCGATGACCACATCCGGAAACAGCTGCTGCAGATATGTGCGGATAGCTCTCTTGTCACAATCTGGCTGTGCCACATTGGTTGCCATCACCGTTCTGGTTGGGGCTGTCTTAAATGCGTTTCTGCCGGAAGCTCGACGCATTATCAGCACTACCATCGGCACATAAGCAATCGCAAAGAACACGTGAGCCCACATCAGGGACGATTCCGGATCCAGATTCGCTATTGTCGTGTGTCCGAACGAATTTGAATCTCCGCTCAGCGTTCCGGAAAAATTAATCGGTAGAATGATGGCAATTGAAATAGTTGTCATGATTGCCATCACGACCATCAGATGCCGCTGGAAGGACAGATAGTGAACCGCATCCGGACCACTATGCATCAAAATTTGCTCTCTGGTAAGCTTCCATGTCGCAATAATCCACGAGAAGAACCCTCGGTCAATCGCTATACTAGAATCGGTTGTCTCTAGACCAGCCCGGCTGCCAACACCACCATGGGCATAAAACAGCTGAGTCCACCGTTTATTTTCGCCATGACTGTTGACCAGCGCCAGCCGACCGTAGTCCCATGCCTGCTGTCGGAGCAGAGCAAACAACAGGATCAGAAAAACCCAGGCTATCACGTTCAGCAGTAGCGTTTCCGGTATGCCCTCGTACAGAGTGATGATGAGTTTGGTTTTGTTCACCAGCAGACAGGTATCCCGGTTCGGGACGTTGTCTCTGGTCGCGAAAAACGTTTCGTTGATTTCCATGCTGCTAGCGATTGATTACGGTGGAGTTCTACCGGAGGCAGGGTGTCATAAGGGAGAGGGGGGTGTGGATAAATGCGCTGTTCGGGAAGAAAGAGTGAAGAAATAATTAGTATCGAAGATGTTTTCTAGTCTCGGCAGGTGCGATGTTTTTTGTTTGTTCACTCGCGATAAGAGGGTCTAGTTAAAGTGTAAAGATAACGAACAGGTGTAGTGAAACTGTATGTCGGACGAAGTGGCGTGGTGATTAAGACGAACATATCGATGTCAACATTTTATAATGTGATAAAAAGTTAATTTTCCAATAAAGGTTGTCCATTTAGGAATAATGGAATCAAGCATTTCTCAGGGTAGATTTGATATGAGAACTAATTCAATTTAGTCCAATATTTTCAACAAATTTATAATTACGGTATATAAACCAACTGTCAAAATCCTTATTGAGGTGAAAATTCAGATGAACTGTTATTGGTCGAATGCAGATTACAGCAGTCAACGAAAGAGAAAGCTTTTTTTGTTTACTATCATCAACTGGTCGGTGTTAAGTCAGACCGGACTAAATCACAAAACATCAAAAAATGAAAGAATGATAGCACTGGATAAAGAATTTCTTCAGCTACATTCAACTTTTGCCAGATTTTAGATATGTAACAATAAACAAGGATTCTGGCGAAAATTAATTTCCAATTATAATGTAAAGGATGCTGCGATTCAAACTTTAAACTCGTTTTTCTCCAAATCAATATATTGTCACTTAGTCCGGCCTGACTTAACACAGATATAGACGAGTGTAAATTATTGAAGGTATTTTGTTGTATTTTCTGTTGTGGTGCAAGCGGTAAAGGTAGACTATTCCGACATAAACGCTGTTGAAAACCCTCGGTGTTACACCAGACCAACTTTAACCGTTAAGTGTCCAACAAAAAAAACACCTTTAACAGGCCGACGAAGGTACCTGGGTACCCACAAATTGAAATTCTTATAACTTAGGCTTTCTTTAACCGATGATTTGGACACTTTTAGATGTTTTGGATTCGTAGTAAAAAAAATCAGGAGCCCCTTTCAATTTCCAGCTTTGGAAAAAACATTGGAATATCATTAATTGAAACCTGAAAAGGTACCCGGGTACCGCGTCGGACACATAACGGTTACAGCTCAAGAAGAAGGCGTGCCAATCCAGGTAGCGTATCCTGAAGATGATCGGTGCCAAATTACTCCGCAGTCATCGTGCCTACCTACTACAAATCGGGTCAGCAATTGTTACCTCACGACTACTATACGGCATGGGGCTCGTAAGCAGAGGAGGAGATGCCGTCATCCATACTCTCACAGCTGCATATAACAGGATGATAAGCACCCTTATTCTTGTTTACGACGAATGCGAGATTTGAACGAATGTGGTTCGTATTCTCGTTTACGACAGCATAATCAAATGGGCTTACTATTCGTTCGAACCACTTTCGAACGAATCTCGCATTCATCGTAAACAAGAATAAGGGTAAAGATTCACATCCGAAGCATACGAGTCCAATCTTAGCCATTATGGGTGAAGCAGGTACTTTGCCGTTCGAACTGCTTGTTCTTCAAACCGTTGCACGATTGGCTATTCGCATGACGGAAAAAGCAATTATAATGCTGATCTTCTCTTGGTGCATCGAGCTTCTGGTCGTTTAACAGAGGTGATCGAAACGCCCTTTCCCAACATTTGTCCTCGCACGCGGCTTGCCGCTCGGTACGATCTTAAACCCCGGATCGTGTGGAACGTAAAGAAACACGTGAAAGCTGGAAACCCTTCGGAAATTGTTCGTCCAGTTGTTCAGGGGCTTCTGACAGATAGTTTCAGTTGCTCAATTCTTGAGCGTTTTTTCTAAACGTCATATCTGCAATGAGTTACTCTCTTTGTTTACTTTCTCTTTCGATTTTTACAGCGTCACTATAATACTTTTCACTTATTTTACAGTACAGATCGAAAGATGGTGGTTTTAACTAGCATATTATGCAAAGAGTTGAGGGATAAACGTTAAAGTGATCGAATTATTAACAGAAGAGAAAGTAAACAAAGAGAGTAACTCATTGCAGATATGACGTTTTGAAAAAACGCTCAAGAATTGTTGTCTATGACGATGGTTCCAAAGAGGATAACACAGTAGGCGTGGGAGTAATTGGGGAACACTATCAACAATCGGTTGGCCTTCCGCCGCAATGCAGTGTCTTCTCCGCCGAGGCTTTCGCAATAAGAACAATACTAACTGCATACCACACGTCCAGAGACCTGATAATAAGGTCAGATTCGGCCAGCTGTCTATCAGCAATCGAAACTGGCACATCCCAGCACCCGTGAATTCAGGAGATTGAGAATATTCTTCGAAACTGTTAAATCGAGCTGTGCTGGATTCCGGGTCACGCTGTATTCCGCGGTAATGAAGAGGCACATAAACTCGCTAGAGAAGCCATTAGCATTGCTCAATTGGATATATCTGTGCCGGGTGCAAACGCCGTTTACCAAATCAAAACATCTATCCGGAAACAATGGTTCAATCGGTGGTCAGGGTCCACTGAAGTCAAACTGCGTGAAATCAAATTTGACATGGTGGAGTGGACTAATCGCGAGAGCTTGGTTGCTCAGAGAGTGCTTATCCGACTGCGAATTGGACATGCCCGACTAACGCACGAGTTTCTGCTAAAGAAAAAAGTCCCACCAGTTTGCGACTGCCGCGGGGTAGCCGTTGATGTTCGTCATATGATTCTCTACTGCAGGAGGTACGACGAAGCTAGACGGATGCACAACATCAATTCGCCAAGTCTGCGAGTGATTCTAGGCAACGACGGAGAGAACGAAAATAAATGTGCGAGCATAGCGTAGTTGGTAAATTGATTGCCTTGCACGCAGCTCACCTGGGTTCGATTCCCAACCCTGCACATAGAGATTTTTCCAAAAGAATTGCTCTAACCCGAAAGAGGCAAATGACCTTATGGTTAAAACCTCTTTTAATAGAAAAAGAACGAAAAGAACATACTAAGCTTTCTTAGGAAACAAATTTGTATAAAATGTTGTAGAATTTTCTGATCCAATTCCATTTTGAACTGTCATTTATACTGCATTGGTTAATTCTAAAAACAAATCCTTCCGGCACCTCGTCGGTGTAAAATATCGGTAATAAACAATAACAACCAAAAGTGATCCGGTGAAACCGAGGCTCGAGAAGAGAGCCATTACATAGTTATCGGTGGTACTCAAATGTTTAACAACGATAGAAGGTTCAATAGTTTGACAGCGAATCCCGCTTGTTGAATTCTCCGCCGACGGTCTAGAGTTATCCATGTTCAGTAATTACAGCGTTCGAAATATGGTGGAAGATTACGAGAAAAGATCCAATATTGATTGGAGGCGAACGCAATCATCGATGTTACGCACATTAAAATACAGCTTTAGATCATCCGCGTACGCGAGTCTTATACCTGGTGCAAGTAACAGCATTACGTCATTGTTGTACAACACGAACAGTAGTGGGCAGAGATTACTACCCTGCTTCTCCAGCTGAGTTTGGGAAATACGCCGAAGTTCTCCACTCGAGCTTGACACGAGGAGACCTACCAGTCCAATAAGATTTAAGTCATTGAACAATTCACCTAGTTTGGATAAGTTAGCTAAAAGAATATGATTAATGGAATCAAACGCTGTTTTGGAACGGTGTAAACAACGTCCTGTTCCGCGCTCCAAATATTCAAAACAGATAGTAGTGAAATCGAGAAGATTCATTGTAACCGATCATCCAGGCGTAAATTCATGCTGCTCTCGAAAATAAAGCCACTCACAATAATCTCGAAGATCTTCGATGCCGCAGATAAACTGGTGATTCCTCTGTAGTTCGTGGCACTACGCCTATCTTTTCTTGTATGAACAGGAACCTCGCAGTAAATTTCGAATCAGTGAAAGATTGGTAGAATATTCTACACAGCGGCAAAGCACAACAGAAGGAATGCGGTCTGGGCTGGGCAGGAATGTACTTTTCAATTTTTTTGAGGCTTTTGTATCTATTGTAGGCGTTACATCAAAGCCGTCAAAATCTGACAGATTATCTGGAAAGTCTAATAGTGCTAAATCCAGTTCGGATTAGACAACCGATTGCGCAGCGTATATCGACTAAACGACGAGCTACAAACGATTCTTGATGGCATCGAATATTTCGTGCTCCAGTTGGAGGGATACAAAATCGCGTGATGTGGGAGGTGAAAATTCTTCTGGCCCGGTGGCTCCTTAGTAACATGGTTTTCGAACAGCTTTTTCAACGCATCTTTCTTCTTCGTCATTATCTTTGCCGGACGACAACTACCGGCCTTTTGCTCCACGCTCAGCGATACCAGGATCCGGTAAACTGTTTTCATAGGCACTTTTTCGTCTCGAAAATGGTCTACCTTAAACTTTTTTCCACGATGAACATACGTTTCGTAAAACCGTACAACACGCTCGCGGAGTGCTCGCTGTTTCGACGCGATGTTCCATTGAACTGACAGTACCCGAGCGAAAAGAAACATACAACCCATATTTAGGGAGTCCAGAGAGCAATTCTCTTGGAGAGAAAAAAATTACGCTCTTTACTTCAATTACAGTTTTTTTTTTTATTTTATTTAGTTTCATTCTCAGTTTTTATTAATCACCCGTTAATTCTTGACATTGGAGAAAAAGAGGATGATATTTGGTAAAACCACTTTTACGCTTAAAGGGTACATCTGTACCTAAATTAATTATGAAATTCACGTTTCGACTTCGTCTAGGGCCGTATTGACGCTATATCCTAAAACGAAGACACACTTTGTGTTCCTGCGCAAACACATAGTCAGGCGTGATGTCCCACAGAAAAAGTATTCTGATTAAGCTGATGAAAACCAGTGAAATCGAAGCTTGATTCGACTTAGCAAATCAATGGAATCCGGTGATAGTTTAGTCCGGTTTTAAGATAGTGTCAGATTCTAATGAGACGAGGTCGAAACGCAAACACCTTAACTCATTTCCTTTAATAGTTAGCTTTCTAGGAGAGCAATAATCGTTCGGCATATCCTCCACAGCTAGAGTGGTTGGTGATTTTGGATTATTTGCGATTATCCCGAGAAGTTGAATTCCACATCTAACTGAACTGTAATCAGCAATTATAGAGAAAAGTTTTCTCTTTCGTTGATCGCTGTGAACTGTGCTTGCACAACAACAGTTTGTTTGGTATTCGTTCTCTCGAAATGAATTGCGAAAGGTGGCTTTTGATTCCGAAGCAAAATTGTCTAAAAGTCTACCTCCAGAACAATAAAAATCTGCTAGTCAAAGTCTCACCAGATGCAACAATCCTATTTTGAAATGAGCTTTCTCTTCCCATTGATACCAGGAAGTCTATTCTACCAGTATCATCTTTTTGGAACCATCCCCAGTTTCCTTCTGGATACAACCGTGTTTGTTCCGACAGTCTTCTTAACGATCGCTGTTTTGCTCTATTTCAAACTGACATGACTTAAATGATTAGGTTTTATACGCCACGCTATGTCAAAGACAAACAAGGCAAGCCAACATTATGTATGGTGATTGGAAAGCTTATACTACCAGCACTAAACCACGCCATCGAGTTAACCCATTAGAAGGGATACTAATGAATTAATCAAACCAATCTGAGCATCAAAACAGCTAAATTTAGAACGGTTTGACCTGGCCTGCCATGAACAGAAATCGTTTTCCTAATTGTGCCTCATATACAATGTATGAAGTTTATCCCTCTACTGTCCTTCAGTTAAAACGGTCGCATCGATTTTATTTCCAGAATTAATATTTGAAAATCATCATCTAGTTCAAGGTCTGTCTACCTAACATCCACCGGCATTACCGCTCTCACTGTTCAACGCACGATAAGAATTCGAAACCGAATAATAATGAAACGTAGAAAGCCTGTATTCTGCCTCAGGTGTAACACTGAGTCACCACAATCAATTCAACCCATTCATTCCTTAACATAAGCGTCAATGAGCTACACACAAGCACAGCTAGCTCATAAGTAATCGGCAGAACTACCCGCAGACCAACGCTCGATATTCCTCGTGAAACGCCACGATCTGTTGACACTATGGCAAAGTATTCTATTATCGCTGCTCTGTATTCATGCGTCGTTTCTTGATTTGATTTAAATCAAATTAAAGTGGCTCTAATCTCAAACGAAGCGAATTGAGTAGAGCAATCTTTCTTTTCTTCTGTGTGGTGGAGTTGTAGCACACAACAATCGGAGAGCGGGACTACCGGAAATGTGAAAGGTTGAACTTTGCTTCGCTTTGTCATTGATCCTATTCGATCCGCATGCAGTCATTGTTCTTGCATGTAGGGTTTTTATTTTTTTTTTCTTCTTGAGTAACACTGAGAAACCTTTCAAGTGATAAGGAATATTATATTCGCACTTTGTCCCAGCAATTCCAGCTTAGAATCCAGTTGAACTTGTTCGATGAACTGTTTTGTCCAGGTTTAGGCCACCTACATGATTGCTAAAGACGAACGTATCATATGTTCGATTTCTCAAGCTCCACACGTAATAAAAATTACCACCGTAAAAAGTAGGAAAAAAAACGAATGAAGTAGATGCCTTCGTTTCACATTTAATGCAACGCTCTTTCTTGCATTGGTAGAGGTTCGTCTTCAACATTCCGTGGCACGAGCGGTTGAATACGTTGGGTACCCCAAAAAGCTTCGTCACAAGTTGTTATACTCGGATGACTCATAAAATATCAGTCTATTCCGAACATAATTTTCAAAACAGCTGATTTTGAAGATTGCATCCTTGAAGACATTCCATTTGGATTGCGCAACGGCCCGTGTTGTATCACCGACACCTATCCGGTAAAGTAAATCAGTTTGTGTTTTTATTTTTCGCGAATCACTTCCCTTCCTGCCACACTTATGACGCGTTGAAACCGAGTGCGTGTCACGCAATCACGACTGGCTTTTGAACCCGAAAAATAAAAACTGTTTCCTTTCACTTACCCCCTGATTCAGGAGCACAATATGCAGACAATTTTCCAAATGTGCAGAACTAACTAAACAGAAACCACCACCTAGCATTCAAGAACCGAACGATGGTTGAAAATTTTCCTTTTTTTCCTGCTTCTTTTGTGTGTCACTCGTATATATTCGAACAGCAGCAGCAAGCCGTTCCGTTCCGTTCAAGCGATTTTGATGTTTTGATGATGGAATGGAATGTTTTTTTGCGAACTGCGCGAATGATTGACAGATATTTTATGCTGGTGGCGAAATGTCATAATTTTGTACTGGTGTTTGTGTGATTTCGCATCAGTGATGCCAACGATGAAAGTAATTTGAAAATTTAATTGGAAACGCGCCTTTTGCAACCTTTTTTTTGAAGGAGGGTCCGACATTCTTCTTTTCATGAAAGTTGAACATTCCGTTGGTTTTATCCGGTCCCGTTGGCATCCACATGGTGATCTACATACTTTGACGGGGTCTAGCCGCTTATATGGTAGAGATGGTTGGGTTCGGGTTTATGGACTCGATACAGTCGGGTTCGAGTTCTATAAATATAAACTCGGGTTGGGGTCGGGTTCCGGGTATTAAAATTTGAAATGCTCGTGTTTGGGTGCGGTTCTGGGTGTTCAAATATGAATATCTCGCATTCGGGTTGGGTCCGGGTTTTTAGAATTTAAACTTTCGGGTTCGGGCCGGCTCCGATTTTTTTTAATTTATATTTACTCGAGTCGGGTTTGAGTTTTGAACTAATCACACCCAACCATTTCTTGACACTGTTTACGTCTTCAAAGCAGCGATGCCAACCTTCCAGTTTAAACTGGATTTTTCCAGTTTTTTTTACTCGATCCAGTCAAACAGACAAATGTGTAAATTGTCCAGTTTTTTTTAAATAATGTCCATTTTTATCCAGTTTTTTTTTTCCAGAAGTATGTGCCAAAATTATTTCCTTACTATTTGCAATACAATAGTAGTTTACTATATAAAATAATAATAAATAATAAAATAAATGAAATTGTGAAGAGTACAACCTCTCCAGGCAACAAGTTAATTGTTTTTCAGTAACCATATTTTGCTTCACCCTGTCATATTTCCATACACATTAGAAATTGATATGCTATGGAGTGCAAGATTATGCAGATATCGTTAATCAAAATGAAGATTGTGTTTTAGTCTGTTTATTACATATGGCACAGTGTGTTAGCATGAAGGTACCAATTTTTTCGTTTAACATTTCAAATTTCTTAAAACTTGCCATGTGAAATTATCTAAAAGTTATATTTAAATAGTAGCGATCACGTCGTATTGAAAATACCAAACATATTTTGAATATAATTAAGGTAAAGAATGAAAGTATTTAAATATACTTCTGTTGTACTTAATAAGGTACTTAATGTAATTAACGTCGATGTGTGAGTACTTAAAGTACATATTCATGGTAATTAAAATATTTTGCGTATTTAGAGTACGAAGTTTCTGCACTTAACATCTTTTCTGTAATTAAAGTACAATGAATTTTACACGTACTTTTTGTATATTTGCGGTATTTAATGTACTTTATGGTACTTAAAATAACTAATTAAGTACTACTTTTGGCACTGCGTCGTATTGAAGATTTACTGCTTGCCCCTCGTTTGCATCCCTGTTTCCAAGGATAAATTTGGTTTATCGGGCATCCAGTTTTTTTCAGTCTTTTTTAAAGAGAGGTTCCAGTTTTCTTGAAAATAAAGTTGGCAACGCTGCTTCAAAGCGTTATAAGGATGCTCTAATGACCGTGCGAGCCAGCTGTTCCGGAGTCTTTAGAAGATTATCGCAAATAAAGTCAAAAGGCTCCTATTTCGAATAAGTTTAAAGTAAATCAATCTGAACTATTCAAGCAATATTCCGCCAAAGCTTCCGATTTTTTTTGATAAAATTAAGAAAATATTTTAAAATCTTCAGAGGATCCTTTCAATTAAAGTTTCCTTACATTAACATTACCAATTGAACTAAAAAAATTAACTTGAAAACTCTTCTGTCCCATTTTGCTAGGAAGAACAACCAAACCCAGGTGTGCAACGAAGCCAAGAGACGGCTGGAAGCGCTCTGTCAGTCCCATTTCGCCACCATCGCCAAAGAACTTCACGGACTGGATCCGTACCAGTACACGCGGGCCTATACCGCCGGACTGCAGGAATTTATCGAAGCGTACACATTCTACGAGTATGTCGGTGCCCAGAATATTTCCCACTGGAAGACGATTCAGGAGCAACTGCTCACGTACAAGATAGCGCCCGATTCGGCGGAAGGGAAGAAAATTGTTTCCGATGAAAATGACCAACCGGAAACTGAAGATGAAGAAGACGGGGACGAGTCGCCGAAGAAGCAAGTTGAGATAAGCTGCCTATTGTCCCCGATGGATTTTGTTCTTGGGATAGGTGACCTCAGCGGTGAGGTTATGCGTAAATGTGTTAACTCGCTTGGTTCTGGTGACGTGGACAGCTGCTTCGACCACCGTCGTTTTATGCAGGAGCTCTACAAGGGATTCATATCGGTGGCTAACGCTCGAAGCCGTGATTTTTCTCAGAAGTTGCTCACACTTAGACAAAGTTTGCTCAAAAGCGAAAATGTATGCTACAATGTAAAGGTACGTGGAGGAGAAGCCGCCAAGTGGGGCAATACCGATGATTGTGCCTTCGTCCCGAAGGATAACCTTGATGAGGATGAGGGTATTTTCTTCTGAAAACAGGTATAAACACTGTAGATCGTAATTTTGAAAATGGATTCTTTTTTTCTTACTTACAATATGGAATAAATAAACGGTATAAATATACCGAGTAAAACGTCATTGCACTCGATGAGAGCGAAATCCTAGTTGATCAAGTGTCCTCCGACTTTGGAGGACGTGCAAAAGAATTTCGTTTAATAGACTCCACAAGCCATTTTATACCTTCGTCTACGCCTTCCCTACAATTGAAGATTTATGTTTATAAAATATGAAACGAATTCTTGATTAGGCAATAAGTGTTCCACTTGAATTAAATTTTACTCACCCCGTCAGTGCTGATACGGGCATCACCAGACAATCCCGCCGCCCGATCAAATGGCCAGCCTCCTGAAATACGGGTTTAATCTCTCGAACCCCCATGCAGTCGGGCAAGTCTTGTTTGTTAGCCAGCACCAGCAGCGGTACCCCTGAGAGATACTCATTGCCAATCATTCTATCGAAGACCTCTTTCGACTCGTGCATTCGTTCTCGGTCGTTGGAATCCACCACATAGATCACGGCATGCGACTCGGAATAATACTTATCCCACAGCGACTGCAGCTCCTGCTGGCCACCCAGATCCCAGAAACTCATCCGAACACCCATGATGTCGATCTGGCCTATATTAAGTCCTACGGTAGTGGTGATTTTGCTCGGATTCATTCCTCGGTAGTTTTTCGTAAATTTGGTCTTCGCTGCCTCCAGGTAAGTCTGTTTCGATTGAAAATTCCGAGTTAATTAGATGAACGTAGAGTTAGCTTCACGGTTGACACGAAAGCCTTACCGTTTTGCCAGCGTTATCCAGTCCCAGAATCAGTATGCAATATTCATCCTTCTGTGTGAGATATTTGTAGAAACCACTGAGTAGTGTGTACATGCTTTCAATCTATTGACTATGCCACTGTTCGATTTAACGAATTCGCACAATAGATTAGAGTAAATCAGTGTTTTTCTGCAGTTTTCACTATTGTTTAGCATATAGTTCTGCGACAAGGTGAAATGCAGTTTGTTTTGATATAAATGTCAAAATCGGTAATTAAAATTTTATGTACACCGAGCAAAAAGCATCTGAGAATTTCATAAGTCTCGACATATGAACCAGCCTTCTGACGATGCCATTGAACGCTTTAGAATGTCATAGGCAGGCTTATGAATTCATTTATCTTTATTCATGCACTCCATAGACGTACAAATAATGTATTTCATAAAACAGTCTTATGACTTCGCTCCAATATATGCGTTTAAGAATTTCATAAGTTTTTCTTATGAAACCCATAAGAAATCTGTTATTGATTCTATAAAATTGTATTTTGTTTTTCGTAAACGTCACTTTTGTGAAAAGTTCATAATTGTTTCATATGAATTCAGTAATGGCCTGCACGGCCAACCAGGAGCTAATAGTTTCAGGCCAGCACTTTTTGATTACCGCTGTTTGAAACAAAAGAAGTGAGATTTTTGTCAAATTGCTACAAAATTATAAATAATTGTTTTTTATGTTATTGAATAAATTACTATGAGCATTAAATCAGTTTACATGGTTATGATTTTTACAGAAGGTATCCGATTATTTGAAATGAAATAAGTTGTGCATATAATTAGTGTCTGACGCGTATTTTATGATTATCAAAATCAATTGAGAAGTAACAATCATTATCATTCAGTTGCCTAAGCCCAGTTTCCCACGAAATATTGACGAAGCGTTGCTCATTATGTACAAATTTTACCATTTAATGAGTTTTCTCTTCAATCTTCTGAAGGGATCTACACTTGGCGGTTCATTTGTCCCGAATTTAGTTCAACAAAATGACCACACTAATGAACTCATTATGAATGACGTTCATGTTTTACAATTCTCGGTGGTTTGTTTACTTTGTCAGTTGCGTGAGTTTGAGTGCAACGGGTTCCCATCTGTTAATTTCAAACTCACGTACTCCCATGTAAACAAACCACCGAAAATTGTCAAGCGAAGTTCATCCGGCTCATTTTGGGGTTATGTCGGTTGGTGTAAAACCTAATATCCTCTAAAGGTTGATTTTTACTGTTGATTTTTTGTCTACTAAAAATGCTCGAGAAATGTCAGCCATGTTCTATTTTTTATATAAATGTACAATAATATCCATAAAAAAACTTATGACATTCATTCGAACATTGTAATGAATTTCATAAGACTGTTCTATGGAAATCATTATTTCTACTATATTTTCTGCTTATAAATTTCAGCAATTTTCATAAATGGGCACCTATGGCGTTCATTCGGACATTTTCATAAATTTCATAAGACTGTCTTATGAAAATAATAAGAGGTGGATTTGGAAAATTTCCCCTCCAAATCATAAGACAAACTTATAAAATCCATTTAAAATCCTTATGTCTGAAAGTCATAAGACGTTTTTATGGAAATTCAAAGTAAATTTTGCTCAGTGTAGGTGTGCTTAATCTGTACTACTGTGAACATACCTACACTGGGAAAAACTATATGGTATCGGTGATCATAAACTTTTTTGGTTGTATTGTACGTTTCATTGGAAACGCGCCATTCAATCATTTCTCGACAAACATATGATTACGGCCTAAAAGCCAACTGTCAAAATCCACTTTGAATGGAAATTCCAGACAAACCGTTACTAGTCGAACACAGTTCACAACTGTTTATGAAAGAGAAATTTTTTCTCTTTCATTTACTACCAACATCTGTGATTGGCGTGTAACGGGTTGTCCGGAATTTCCATTCAAAGTGGATTTTGACAGTTGGCGTTTAGGCCGTAATCATATGTTTGTCGAGATTTTGAGGTGACGAACTGAATTGGCATATGTGGTCAATTGCTATTGTTATCACGCGCGCACATACCTTCTATGTGTCAACTGTATAAACTATAAACACATAAGTTATATGTGCATATTGTTATAGAATGGGGTTTTATGTGCCTAATAGTTATGAAATGTGAATGTAAGATTAATATATCTTGTAAATACACACATTAGGTTTATGTGCCAGCAAATAGTGTCTATATGCATCCGTTAATTGCAAAAACCTATGTGTAAAATCAATAGGCATAACGTTTGCTTTTTTTTGAGTGTAAGCAACTTGAAATAAAATGTATATCGCAAGTTTAATGTGTGCTAATTGTTTACATTAACTGAATTTCTTTTAGCTTGACTAAAAATTGTGCTTCCATAGTTTGAGGTTTTCGTATTCGCGCTATGAATCTTGCAATTTTCCAAAATAGCAATAATCTCGACAAACATATGATTATGGCGTTGTTGCCGACGCAAAATCACAAACAGCTGCTTGCAGCGAGCAAAAAACCTTTCGGCAGAATAAAAACAAACCGTCGCACATAGAACAGTTCTCGCGTTTTTTTGTAAACGGCCAATAAGCATACTGTCAAATTTCACTTTGAGAGAAAATTCCAGACAAACCGTAACTCGCCAAGAGTGGACGTTGGTACTTTATAAAAGAGAAAAGTTTTCTCTTTCGTTTACTGCTGTCACTAATAATCGGCGATTGGCGGTTTGGCCAGAATTTCCTCTCAACGTGAATTTTGACAGTATTGGCGCTTTTCAAAAAACACGCGTGAGTTCGTTCTGACCTAAAGAGGCAGAAGAAAATCAAATTACAATCGGGCGCACCAAACGATGCGTCAAGTGCACCAGCTTACACCCGGGTCATATATGCTTCGTGATCACAGCACATTCGAGGGCAGTAATTATATCGATATTTGTCTTCGTGCGGTGGCTTGGATAATAAAACATTGATGCAAAGTTGACAATAAGCTTTGTTGCGAACATTCTGTTCCAAAACACCCGCTACGACTGTAACGGCCAATTTCTTCGCTTGGATGTAAACCGGTTTTCGGCTAATTGGTCACCAGCAACCCCAGCGAAAACCGGTTTTCATCTAGTGAAGAAATTGGCCGTAAGCGCAATGGCAATAATCTGATAAAAATCTAGGTTTTCAGTGGTGATCTTACGTGGCTTTTTTGTCGGTTCTCACGGTAAAGAGGGACAAGTCTGTCTTTGCCAGAGGACATGTTGGTGGACTTGAGTGATTCATAGTTATGCTTCCTAAGCCCGACCCATACCAACAGAAGACAAAAGTTTAGCCCGTATGATATTAAGCCTGTTCTAATTACCCTGCCACTTCTAGTTTTCCGAGCTGTATACTTCACATCCTTGGTCTGTACTATGGCTCTAAATTTTCATAACTGTCCCTAGCCAGTAATCTCGTTCAAATGTAAAAATAAAAGAAGAAGATACCTTTCAATGTGTTCAGTCAGCGAAGGAGGAGAATCCTGCTGATTGCTTTTATATTGCTGCAGCTGAAGCAGGATGGTACTGGTTGGTAAATTTCTCATTAAAACGCCAAGCAAACGCGAATTCATATCGTCAGAAGTCTTTGCATAAACTATTAAATCGTTTGTTTTCCTCCATATGTACACATCAACACAAACCAATACCAACGCAACTGGATAAGTTTATATACAATCATATGTTTGCTGTGATGTGCAAAGCATCACGTTTTTCGCTTCCGAATATTTCTTTTGTGACGTTGCTTCATGCGAACATTCCTTTAAAAGTTTCTCTGAGGCAGAAGTTTGCATGTGAACTTAGACGCTGAGAACCTGTGAATATTTGTTTCAAGAATGATACCCTCGGATGCAATATTTGGTTTCACAGATTTTTGTTTAGAAATGTTCAGAGAAAGATTGCTTCGCGAATGAACCATGAGTGAACTTTCATTGAAAATGATTTTCCCAACCCCAGTAAAGCTCAGCCGGAATTGAACTGGAATTCTGGCTGGTTCCAGTTCGTACGCTGGCTCCAGTGACACAACCGATTCTAACTAGAATCGGTTGTGTCACTGGAGCCGGAATACGAACTGGAACCAGCCAGAATTCCGGTTCATTTCCGGCTGAGCTTAACTGGGACACTGGTCAGTGGCAAAGGCCTTAGTATAGAGTTCTATGCAAATGATTTCACTCACACTACTTGGGGTTTGTTTTCCTCCAGCTGTCATATATAAAACTGTCAGCCAATTTAAACATTTGAAATAGATCTCGTAAAGTATTTATAATGGTGTTGAAATGGTCTATGTCGCTGTACAGCTTATTCGTGAGACGTACAATTCCGGTAGGCCATAATCCATCATGAAAATAATCCGACCGAAAAGTTATTTTCGATTTGTTTTCCTCCATCTATGACAGATGGAGGAAAACAAACCGTTGAACACACCAATACAGTTACAGATTGTCAAGAACTCTATAAAGGTACGCAAAGAGTGTGCAGAAAGTGAACCGGAAAAAATCTACCTATCGAGCAAAATTATAATCCAACTTTGCTGCAGAGGTATCAGAGATGGATTCCAATTGTGCTCGATAGGTAGGCTTTTTTTGACTTCACCCTTTGCGCAACTGTTCTCTATAGACTGTGGTCAGTAGTAATACAACGCTAATGGTGCTACCGACAATAGTCACGTGCACCTAATCAATGTATTTAGTTATTGTAACATTTGCATTCTTAAGAGCACTATATAGTTTGTCTTGGTGACTTAATATTCTATTGTAAAAAAGGATAATCAAAAGAAAAGTAGTCATGACATTGATACTGGCTATATCTAGAATGTTCGTATTTTCGTTTCTACACTGATAAAAATGTTAACGTCATGCCTATTGATTTTACACATATTTATATATGTATGATTTTATTTGCTGACTCATAAACCTAATGTGTGTATTTACAAGAAATATTAATCTTACATTCACATTTCATAACTATAAGCCACATAAAACCCGATTCTATGACAATACGCACATATAACTTATGTGTACGCATATATAGTTTATACAGTTGACACATAGAAGGTATGTGTGCGCTGTATAATATTAGCATTTCTTCTTCATATAGATTTTAAGTGGTTTGAAGCAAGCAGTGTTAGTGTACTTTTCCATAGTCAATCTAACAATAATTGACATCTCAAAACTGACAATTGAATAGTCTGAATCACCATATAACGTTTTTCATATTGTGTCATGGTCATTCTTAAAATGGTAATTATTGTTGCAGTGACCATATTCGAAACGTCATGAATACCAAGAGCATTGTTTAGCGTTAGTAATTTTTTCTAGTAGTCACAATTTACTTTGAGGAGAAATCGTTATTAACCAAGTACGGTGCATAGCAGTCGACAGAAAGAGGCCGCCCGAATACAATTTTACAGTAGCATTTACCCTACAAACAATAAACAATAAATATTATAGTTATTACTGTTTTAACCTAGAGGCAGATCACTTGTGAAGCATTTTTTAAAAACCAGCTAAATTAAATGCATTTCTTTCCATAAAGGTATTGCGTTGCGTGCAATGTAATGCGTTACGTGCAATGTATTTTGCGTTGCGTGTAAGACGTCAAAACCCTACAAAAAATTATCCCTACATTCAACAAAACGTCGAACAAAGTGAATCGGCGTAGGAGGTTTGTTAAACAAACTTTTCTGCGAGGGAGTGCAAAGTTGATGCAAAAATGGAAAATAAATGCATTTTTCTAATTTGATGCAAATTTGTTATACATTTCTAGAGTGATCTGCCCCTAGGTTTCAACATTGTTCGAGGCAGAGTTCGTAGTAGATTTACAATAAAATTTTATGGAACAATCAATTTTACTGTTCAGCAAAAAAATGAAACAGTAAATTTTAGTTTTCGAGAAAAAAATGCATGAAAAAAAATTGATTTTTTAAATGTTTAGATTCATAACCACCCCCCTTTTTACTGTAAAAGTCGAATTTACAGTGACATTTACTGTAGAAACGGTAAAGTTGACTGTTTTTGTATTGTAGCATAGCACTAGAATTTACTGTAAATTATTGTAAAAGTACTGTACTGTCACAGTGAAAATCATGGTTTTGTTATTGTACATTTCTATTCTGGTGTGTTGAGCGATTAGCGGTTCATCCGGAATTCTCCGCCGAAGTGAATTTTGACAGTTGGCTTTTAACCCCGATCACCTGTTTGTCGGGACTTCTATTTTGGCGAAAAGTAACCTTGTAAAAGTTTAAACGAAAATGTTCCCGTATGTATTTAATAATTTACAATTACAACCAGAAAAGTCGGGTCGGAGATAATATAATTATTTTCTCAGTGTAAGTATAGATAGATAGACCCTTTTCAAGTGTTTGGCCTGATTTCTCAATACTTAACGTTTATGCGTCACCGGCGGACTATTTATAAACAAACGGCTAAAACGGTCGCCCTGCAGTAGTGGTGTGGTCTGGCAAAATTTCGTTTTTGGTGTGGGTGCTATTTTTTTATTAATGAGAACGGGCTGCATGCACTACAGAAGCAGTTATCCCGAAGCTGTCATATCCGACGCTCATGCACTATACGCGTGACGTTAGCAGTCACTTCTCTATTTAATATTATAAGTTAGTGTTGTATGCACATCTTGAGGATTTTTTCCTTCCTAATAATAGTGCATTAGCCGTCAACGCAAGAAAGCAGGGCGTCAGCAGGGTGGCAGTTGCAAAAGTAGAAACGAAGTGTGTCGGGAGAAATGCGAACGGAATTGATGTAAATTTCTATCGCGCTGGAAAAATGGCAATTCTTTGCGAACGACAAATCGATCTCTGATGCATAGTGCGGCAGTAAAAGGATTGCAGAGTTTTCTGCTACAGCTTCTGACAAAGGAACGAAATAACAGCGTACATAACACAAAAACGAGCAGAAAATAGATGGAAGAGAGCACGTAAGGGTAATCAGTTAATGGTAGAATGATTCTTATGCCATGTATGTTCTTGGTTATTATCAAAACCTGGCTGAAAAACTCCCTCCGTTTGTTTCCATATCTAACCAGCCTACCCATTTCACTTTCCAGTATGCAGCCGAACAGAAGTGTACTTAGCAGAGCGGATCTTTACCCCCGCCCGATGCCGATGGATCCGGAAGTGGTCGATGAGCGCAGTAGTGTCAGCTCGACCAGCAACGAAACCGATGCCGACGAGTACCATTCGCTGATCAATGATGAACCGTGCAAGAAACGGACAGTCAAACGACCCGAACAGAACGGTCTGGGCTGGGGAACTCTGGCCGGTCGAACCGGTCCGAAAGCCGTCGGTGGGAACAATTGCACTCGGAACCGGGTGTTCCTGTTCACGATGGTACTGTTCTGCTGTGCCACGCTACTGCTGATGAAGGTTCCACTGGGGAACGAGAAGGGGCGTGTTGGTGAGTGATTATTTTTGTTGTTGCTTTTTGTTGATAAGCGTTTCAATTCTTATCGGAATGGGGTTGAGTTTCGATCGGGCTTTTTTATCTTTTCAATGCCGCCGTAAGCTGCTAATAATGCTTGAAGTGGTTATGAAGAGACATATTGCGCTTAAATTTGATTGATTGATATGAGCTATTTTTTACGTTAAAGGAAATTGTTTTTTTTTTTTTTTAGTTTTAATGGCATTTGAATGTAAAGCGTTCCACAAGAAAACCATTGGAAACAGACCTAAATAAAATCTCACAAGCAAATTATTCTGATTTATACAGGGACTAGCTTTACAATACTTAGTTTTTTCGGTAAATTTCGACTATGAGAAACCGAGATATGGAAACCACGCTTTTAGAATAAAAAAAAAAGAAAAACATCATCTAGAGCGTGTTAAAACAAGTTTCACTCATAGTGCGATCGTAGTATAGTAGTAAATGCATAGGACTACATATATCGACGTTTTTCTTGTCTTTAAGGCTCAAGTTACTTTTTTAGGGCATGTGTTAGAATTGAACGCTTGGTAGCATGGGTAGGAAAAATTGCGTTCAGTTTTGCCACCGGATTATTCATTTAAACCTTTTCAAAACTCTAAAAGAAGAATATCAGTTGATTTATTAGATCACCACGATTCAAATCATACAAAATAGCTGCTGGAGAAATTATCGGCTGAGCTAAATGGTGCTTCTGAAAAAGTGGCAAAATGCTTTTATACGCTTGTAAACAGTACTCGAAACTGTCATTCAGCCAATTTATAGACAGCTGGTGCTAGCGCGAACGATTAAAAATAATATCGACCAATTTATACACTTCTTAATTTTTACTCGTCAAGTTATGTTTTCTTTTATTACTGTATCTTAACCTTCTGTCACTCGCGCTAGTGCACTGAGTGCACGCCGCTCTGAAAATATTGCAATGTCGTCTTAGGGCACCAGGGTTCAATTAGACTTCATACTAACATTCACTAACTCACTAACACAATTAATTGCAAATGCTCTCATATACACTAACAACCTCTACCATTCCAAACGTACAAACGCTCGTGGTGTTCGCGATAACACAAACTTGGTCACTAACGCTAGCATGCAATTGCAATCAGCCACACATACATACGCCCGCGATCTCGCCTACCTTAAAACACCCAGGTAATTAAGTGAGTGTTTTAGCACATATAAATTTACAAACGCGGTCTCAAGCATTATCCCACCATTCGCACGATCATGAAGCGGTCACATCTGGATACTCTCTATCCTAGCAGCCTAGACTCATGCCTTCCGTTGGACCAATCGAAAAAAGTGACGCTGATATTCACTAGACAACACGACATGACCGGGAACTCTAGTGATATGGGGGAACTCACTCTCTTGTAGCATATGTACCATACATTAAACTTAACCATCAGATTCACGGTTCGTGCGCGATCATTCAAGAATACACGTGAATAGGTGAAGGCCATACGGTTATAAAACTGAACTTATGCACGCGAAGTTACATACACGCTAGCGCAAGCGACAAACACGTTAAGGGGTTACATACCTTTATGTGCGAAAAATTTCAAGAAAGTTTGATTTACGTAAATGCATAAAGCAATTTTTCATTACAGTGCAAATAAGTGAAATAAACAAGCACAAGTTTATAAAAATATATTGATAATTGGCGGAGGTATGGCTTTTCCCCCGAAACCCTTTTTTATTTAAGAGGTTTGCGGTGATCACGATTAAAGACCAATAGATCAACTAAAATCCCAAAACTCAAAAAATTCCATTAGTATATTAGTATTTCTCGTACCTTAACGATTAGTTGAATAAAAAATAATTTTTTCCGGAAACATTTTTCCTAAAAAGCTTTTAAAATTGTATTAAAAAAATCTACAAAACAAAATTTCTGCCCAAAAAGGAATCTTTAAGGTACCCGAAAAATTACGACAATTGAAAAAAATGAAGAAAATCGGTTGAGTGGTTTTTCGGCAATCGTGATCACTGAAAAAATATTTTTGGATGAACCATATTTCGAGATAATCGAATTCAAAATTTCAAGTTACCACTGCTCTTGGAAGACGAAGCGCGCTTAGAAGCACTGTAACTTTCGATCTATTTCTCGGATCTCTATAAAAATCTAGGAGAAAATTATCAAGGAGTTGGAGATAAAGGAGATAAAGCGATTAAAAAATTCCGATATTTTGAAAATTAAAAAGGTATGTAACCCCTTAACATACAAACGTTCGAGCCCTTCGTGATCATTCACGCCCACGATCTTGCAAACATGAAAACACACCAGTAACCAAATGAACGTTGTAGTAGTTATAAATTTACAAACGCGATGCCAAGAATGATCCTACAAACGCCCTTGTTCGCGCGATCATGGATCGGTTATGTCCGGAAGTCCCTGCTCGGGCCTAGGTCCACGCCTTCAGTTGGACCAACAAAAAATAACGCTCATCCACTAGACAACACGGCATGACCGGGAACTCTAGTGATACGAAAGAGCTCATTCTGTACTAGCATATGATCCATACACCGAAATTTATGTATCAGATTCACGGTCCGCGTGGGATCATCCAAGAGCACACGTGAATATGCGAATGGGCACACGATTATAAAACCGAATTTATACGCGCGAAATTATTTGCACGCTAGCACACGCGACACACAAACGCCCACGCTATCGAACACGTTAACGCACAAACGCTCGAGCCCCTCGCGATGATACACGCGATCGTAAAGTCCCTATACTCGCACATATCTGAATCATACAATGGATATCGCATTCACAATCACGGCCTGCTGCAATTGGCCTTAAGCAGTGTTTTAGTGGGTGACATTTCCGTCTCGTCTGCAATTATAGCCAGTGATTCTGACGGGAAGCCTTTACAGCTCCAGTAAGACAACTCTCGAAAAAAAATGCTAAAACTTTTTGATATATGACATCATGCTTAGTAAAGAAATAGCCCTAATATGAACGAAAATACATTTTTAGAGTATGTGTATAATTTATTTTGTCCAGTACTGTATTTTCGAGCCCTAACCCGCAAAGTTGTGCTTCGGTAGGATTGTAGCACTAGCTTTGTAATTGTCCTCTGCACTGGGAATCGGCTGCGAAGTCTGTCGAAATAGAAGGTTTAGTAAATAAATAGTATAATTTAGTACATATTTTGTCTGTTGATAAATATCTAGCATCAACTACAGAATCATTTAACTTTAAATAGTGCTCAATGAATATCAGTTTTATATTGTATTTTCGTCTTTTCCCATCAGATGCTGACTGGCAAAAAAGAAGTGCAAAAAAAAAAAACAAAACACAGAATCGTTCCTCAATCAATTGGATCAATTAACGATGATTGCATGCATCTTGCGAGTTCGCCCGAGGGTCCGATTTCTTATCATTGCTGCCACGACCGACGGCGTCGATTCTAAAGTTATTCGACGGAAGCAAAAACCGTGCGTCGTGCGGTGCCAATAATCGTCCGAAATTGAAATAAATTTGGAAAACTAAGCGTCTAGACAAAACACCCGATCGAAGCGGGAGTTGGCACTGGACAAGGTCAATACCCTGTATGGCGGCACTGTGAGTGGGATGAGTTTATTTTGTGCCGTTGTAGTTAATTGGCCATTGCAGTTCACTTCCAAAATCTGCATCACAGGCACGCGGCAGCTGACCGGGTTGGGGGGTATTGCGCCAATAGGGAGGGGATGTTCGCAGTCAAGAGGTCAATTTTTTTTGGTTCTAGGGAATGTTGTTTTTTATCCCAAACAATCAATTTTGGAGGAATTTTTTTCCCCTTCATAAAAGATTTATTGGGTAGAAAACTTATACCAAGGCTTTTGTAAAAATGTAAACCTGTTCGAGAAATCGTTCCCAAACCTATTTGGGAAGCACAGCTCTAGATTCAATTTTTGCTAAAAATTGGCAACACATTTCGAGATTCAAGTACTTTAATTCAAACCGCAGAGCGGCATTTTGATGAAATTTTTTGCAACCGTTCCAAGCACTGCACCAGCAATCCTAACGGTTCTCCAAAAATTTCAGCGAAATTGATAGGATGCACCTAACGATGACAGTTTGGATGTCTAATAATGTTCTCTTAACATTTCAGATCTATTGGTTGACGGAAAGTGGAAATTCCACAAATGGATATGGAGAAAAAACTCAGGTCAATAGTTTGGCTCTAGGTGATGCTGTAATTGATGAAATCGAGAAAATTAATTCTTTTAAAAGGGGCACAGGTATGAGCTCGGCGGTCAAACTGAACAAGAACATGAGTGCAAACTAAAGCTGAGAAATAATAGGATCAGATTACTACCTATTTGTGCAATGTCATCGACAGCCACTGACTGTGGCTGGATCCTCTGACGTTCGCTTCTTCCCCAGCGCGATAGCTTTTTACGGATAATCCGTGTCGAACACGTGACATATTACTGAAGGCCGTTCGCAAGTTGAATGGATCCAAGAGTGCCGACATTTGTTCGAGTGATTCAAACAACCACACCTGCTAACACGTCACGATCATTGTCTTGAAATAATCGTACCGGTTGATGATTACTTGATTGGACTTCAGCCCGCTATTTCTCTTCGGTTCGCCGATGGTTAAACAAATCAAATGAAAAATAAAATTCTCAGAAAAACTGGGACATTTTGACATAAACCAAATGAACCATCCAATAAAAATCGCTTCGAAACTAGCGAAACTGCCACAATCAACCTCAGACTTCCCCGAATCGAAGTGATATTAACGCAGTGTGGTTCCACTAACCATGGAGCGGAATGATCTACCGCATATCGATAAAAACCGCGTCGAAAAGATTTTCAGCAACCCTCCCAACCTCACCGACAACTCCATTCCCCCCACGTGCCATTTCCAGGCTCGTTACATTGATTTTAATTGGCTGCAATGGAAGCAAGATCACTAGATAGAAAAGAAAAATTCCCGCCCCTGGTACCAGCGTGTTTTCCTTGATTGAATACATTGTGTACAATGTGTAGCCGCAATAGGCGGAGACATCAGCAAATCAATTGATCATCTCCAATAACACCAGCTCCCGCTGGTTGATGCTGTGGGTTGGCTGTATCTATGAATAGCGAGTCAGCGCGGAAAGCCTCCTACTATTTAATTGCTGTTGATTGACAAAATTCGAGATTTTGTGAATGAAACGATCACATTCTCGAAATGCTGAATGGATGCGCTAGTTCGAAAATATGTCTACGCATAAACTTGCTGGTGCCTTGATTGGTGCGTGTCTGTGCGTTGCTTGACGCAAGTGGGCCAAGATCTAGGTCGCGACTGAGCACGTGGTCGCCGAATAGTACTGCGGGTTTCAGCGAAAAGATTCGCTCGTCCCTAGCATAGTGACAGACCGTTTATTGATAGACGATCGCCGCATCGATCGCATCTTTTTCATCGCGAGCGAGAACAGCGAGGGGATTCAGCACGGAGTCAGCGGGCTTCGAGCGTAGTGCTAAAGGTTAATTTTCGCGCTGATTGATATCAATTTAGCAACTTTTTCTTTAATTTTATTGATCGCATTCGCACACTCTGATTTTTGCCATTTGACACCTTTCGTTCCTGTTTGCGTTCATTGCCGTCGTTTGTTGGCGTCGCCTTCGAACGGCTGCGACTTTGTTGCGGTTTGTTGCTCTTGTCGCCCGCGATCGTTACAATGGGACCGAATGGTTGGAATAATTGTGAACTTATTTTGTTCACATTGTACTCAATATGTACTTATTTTGATTGATTGTTTTTGCAGATGGCGATAACAAATAACATCCAGATGGGAGGTGCTCTCCCTGAGATGCGACAGAATAGGGTGAAGGACACGTGTTTGTTCAACATGAAGCGATCGAATAATTGGTTAAACTTAAACTGCACATTAGTGTTTAACAAAGTTCATGCAAGTTCCGTGAACTGTTTACAAACTACAACAGAATTCCTGTCTAATCAAGATTCATAACATCTCCTCGCCTTAGTCACTCTCCATTGAAAATTTATTAACGAGCTGTCCACAAGGTGCTATTTGTGCCTCCTGTCTATTAGATGGGTATCTGGACACTAGGATAGAGTAAACATGTTTACAGCTTCTGGCCCATAAGCATCGTTCTGTCGTTCGCAGTACATATTTCATTTATTGGAAATGAAAAACTTACCAGCGCATTCACCACGCGGGTGGGTGCTGGTTGTGGAGCATCGCTTCAATTAGCAGAACGATTACCACTTGAAAAAATGCGCTGCGGCTGTGATGACACCCGGTGGTACTGCATTTGAAGAACAACGAAAAGGCAAAACAGAGGATTATTTGCAGTCACAGTCTTTGATGGTTCCCCGGTGCGAATTGGGTGACTATTTGCATTCTTTACCGAGAGACAGAGGATGGGATGGGCACGGTACGTTCGGCCCAATTGGCGATCGCGCACTTATTGGTCTTTATTGGTTTGATTTAGTATGAGTTCGGCGGTGGTCGAATTTGGATCATACTCTCTGTGTCGGGAGGGAAAAGCGAGTAGTTTTTTCGGCAAACCAAATGTTTCAGTCGTCATGTACAGAGCTTTTTCTAACAAAAGTCGTGTTTTTATTCGTTCGTTCCAGGGACAATCGTCGGTTGGAGTGCGAACACGTCACGTCAGACGGTGAACTACGTGCTGCCGGCGGAAAATACCACACTCATCGAACCGCTAAACGTTTGCTCGACGGAAGAACGAACCGGTGACGGAAGTGAGAACGATAAAGTGTTTCTGCTGATAGTGGTTTGCTCGTCAGCGGCGAACTTCGAAGCTCGTCAAGCAATCCGCGAAACGTGGGGCAACGTGAGTGAGTTCAACTATGATCAATTCGCGCGGATGCACGCGGCTTTCAAGGGGCAATATCTGGAACCGCGGCCCGTTGGCACGCTAGGGGATTACGTGAAGAAGTTGGTGGTTACCGATAGCTCTGTCGAGGAGGACGAGCAGAATGATGAACATGTAAGTACCGGTTAGGGAAAAAGTTTTGTGTTGCACCTTTTAGTTTGTGTTGATGTTCCCAAGTGCATATAGGCTTAGGCACTTAACGTCGAATTTATTGTGAAAATTTATTCTATTTTGAAACAGCTAGCTTTGAAAAGAGTAGCTTTTCCTCCAATTTAAACCGAAGGTGCTCTACCCTTCCACTTCTTGGTCATAGGAAAATGGCGGAATAGGGAAACTATTTTTTGGGTCATTGAGCTCACAGCAGGCGGAATATTAAGGGTAAAAGAAAGAGTTTCTGTTGGTGTAATACTCATTACTACCGTTTTGGTTTGACAACGTTTGACACCCCAACCGCTGTCTATTCAGACATTTTAACAGCACTTTGGGTTAGAACATGAATCAGTTTCGTCTCAACCAAAACCAAAGTATCCGACTGCCCTTGCTGATGCTATCGCATACTTGGTAACCAGGTGGGGCAGTTCAAAGCACACGCCACTGGTCATATGAGCCGTTCATTGTATGTTCGCGTCCCAATAAATGGCGGATTCCCGAACTAAGTTAACTGTTACACTAACTCATTGCTTTCGTGTGCACTGAGAATCGGTTGCAAAGTCTGTCGAAGTAGAAGTAGTACTATGGCTTGGTTAAGCTAATTATCGGAAAATAGTGTGCCTAGATTCGATTCTTTAATCGATTCCACATACATCCCATAAAGTTTTGGTCAGATGCTAGTTGTCAAGCTCTGCAGTTACACCAGAACAAAAACGATGATATTAGTTATGGATTTTTCGTTTCGACTTCGTCTCATCAGAATTTGACACTAACTTAGTGGCAGGACTAAGCTAGCACCGGATTGACACAAGCTCCATAAAAGCTGATACTAAGTTAGTGTCGGATTCTGATGAGACAAAATCGAAACGCAAAATCCATAACCAATATAGCTATAGATTTTTTGCTCTTCGCGCGCAATGATGATTTTAAACAATTTTCTACTTAATGGAAAAAATACTTTTTACCAAAATTGTTCTCCACTAAGAAGAAATATAGCGTCGAACAACGATGATTTTGTGGCCAACTAAGCTGACCCCATCGTCTGTTCGCAGTCGGATTGTGAAAGTTTTCAACAATTTTCATGCGAAGTTCAAGGTATCGAGGTCGAATTCTTTTTTTTGATGCCGGATGTCTTTAGTGTGCGTCGGGATCCGGCATAATTCCGAAGGGAATATCCTCGACTTTTTGGTGTTTGGACGGCTTTTGGGTCAGAATGGAGGTGCAGCTGTTGATTTTTTTTTGGCTCGACAGGTATGTATTTTTAGTAGTAGTGATACCGAGGAAAGGTTGGAGATGCTTTGGAGCGCTTTTTTTTCGGAAATAGTGTAAGCCAAAAAACAAGATTTTTGTTGGCAACAATAATATATTAATGTCGTTTTCGCTTGAGGCAGAAACTAACTCGGTTTTAAACCTAACTGCTGTTAAACCGTTTGTTTGAAGCCAGTTTCGGACCTAGGTTATGCGCCACTGAACTGAAAACCGAGTTGGGTTCTAACCTGAAATATATTTCGGGTTCGCTCACACCACCGCTGTTTGGCGAGAACCCTACTCAGTTCCATTAAAAATGTTCGTTTGAAGAAACTAACCTGGGTTAGTTTCTAGGTTTTCAATCGAAAACGACATAAGGCAAATGCACACGAAAACCGAGAACCGCAAAATTTTGTGAGATAAAACAGAGCTACATGACAGCCATGAAAATGATATATACTCTTTTCATAATATTACCATAGCTGAGAAACACCCGGGGGTCCGAATTGACCAGCAGTCCGAGTTGGGTCACTTCCCCCTAAACTTGTCGCAAATCAAAACTAATTAGGTTATTATTCTTCAAGAATATGTGGTATTGAGGTAATGGGCTGGTTGAATAGAATTTTTTTAAATATATATTATTCGTTAGAACAGCTCATGATGTAAAGAAGGACAATAAGTATATTATTTAATTTAATTAAACGCCATTTTGAAAAGCGATAACTCGCTAGCAGAAACGTCCGGACGTTTGGAGAAATTTTATAAGGCAAGAGTTTTTGTGATATGAAGAAGTGAGACTTTTATGTATGACGGAAGCGAGCCTTATGAGCATTTCCTGAAAGTACAATCAATTAAGCCAAATGTCCGTTATGCCAAATGACCTTTAGTGTGATCATTTTGCAAAATTATGCCAAATGTCCGTTATACCAAATAACCCGCAGGGGGTGGGCGTAGCGCAGTTGGTAAATCGATTGCTTTGTACGCTGCGCACCTGGGTTCGGGTCCTAACCCCACACATAGGGTTAGAAATTTTTCACAAGAGATTTTTCTAACCCGAACAGGCGAATGACCTTAAGGTTAAAACCTCTATAACCGCAATAAAAAAATAACCCACAGTGCAGTCACATCTCAAAATTATGCCAAATGTCCGTCATGCTAAACGCCCCCTGCGCCAAATTAGCTTATGCCAAATGACTTAATAGCTCGCTCCCTTTGAGTCCATAGTACTAGAGTTGTGCGCCGCGCCGACAATATCAGGTAAAAATAGCAAGCGCGCCGGCGTGACGCCGGTGTTTTACCTCAAATTGGCGGCACGGCGCACACCTCTACATAGTACTAAAAAAGCCATCTCTGTCTCGAACCTATTGTACCAATATACGCCCTCTTTCTATTACCAGACCAAAACCGAAAACAGCAACTCGCAAAGCAACAAATCTAGTCAAACCCCCGCGGGTGGAACGATGCCACCATCTGCCCAGACGAACCCCGAGCACTACCAATTCAACGTGAAGGTCGTCTTCCTGCTGGGCCAGTCGGAATCGGACTATCTGCACCAGAGGCAACGCTATCAAGTTTCGCCGGCGCCGAGTGTCCCGAGTCGTCCCGCGCCGCAGTCGGAAAGTAGTAGTGCTGCTTTGCGATCCCGAATCCCCGGTGGCAGCCTATTTCCGGCTGGAGGAGATGTCGATCCGGCTTTCAATGTGCGCGAGGAAGAACTGGACGAACTGCAGATGCGTATCGTCAACGAAAGCGAGGTGTATGGTGATATAATACAGGAGAGCTTTATCGATAGTTATAACAATTTAACGCTGAAGACGATCATGATGCTGAAGTGGGTCGTCAATAACTGTGACGCGAGAGGTAAGCTTCTGAGTGGCAGGTACTTTTTTATGTGGCGAGGTGGTATTTTTTCAGCTTACAAAGAGGTGGTCGAATTGGTAAAGGTTGGATTCTGCGGCTGTGTTTGATTTAATACTCACTTGGAAACATTTGTCAGAATCGCTTCCCAGGCGCTACCAGAAGGATAAAAAGGAATACCTGCAATTTCGGTTGGATGAACGTGACTACAGCAATGATTTCGCTGCACGAATGCATGTATTCGTTTACGGCGAAGATTGGCTGAGGACCAACTATCCGTATTCACCGGGGAATGTGGTGAACTTTACCATTAGCAAGGCGATCAAGCCCAGTATTACTCCGGTAGTGGGTCGCTTTGTCGGTCCGGTACCGAGTGGTGTTGGACGGTTTGTCGAGTTCAACGTAACCGACATGGTGCTGGAGTGGTTCGAAAACCCTCGCGGTAACAAATATGTGCTAATGGAGACATTTAATGCGTTTTCGGAACGAGTCGTGGCGGATGATCCGAATGGTGGAAAATTTGTGAGATATTTCTTTCTTGTCTCTTTCCAGTGTCGACGGGAGGTTGTGTGCTTCGGGAAGGGTGTTTTCGTTGTATCAATAATACTCATAATTTAGTTTTTTGTTGTTGCTACAATGTCTAGATAAGATCCGATCATTTTGTTTCTTTTAATTGCATCGTTACAGTAAAATACATCATGAAATGTGATGACGATACCTTCGTGAACGTACCGAACTTACTGCAAGTGCTGCTCGGGGGTACCGTTCCATTGTACAAAGCATCGATTCCCTTCTACGACCGGAATACAGTCGCGGTAATGTCGCAGAAAAACCGGATGGTCGAGGTGAAACGGTTGCTGACCGGATTTCTTTTCTGCGAGGTAAAACCGATTGCCGACACCAGCAGTAAGTGGTAAGCGCTAAAAAATCGTTAAAATCAGTAATTGTAGCGTAACTACCTTTCACTCCGCCCTAAGGTACTCACCGAACTACATGTACAACAAGGAGTTCTATCCACACTACCTATCCGGCACGGCATATCTCATGAACCTGAATGCAGCCAAACTCCTGTATCGCACCTCGCTGACGACGCCCATCTTTCATCTCGAGGACGTCTATCTGACGGGAATCGTGGCGGATCGGGTAAATCTGCGCCGCTACCATCATCCACTGTTCTTCTACCTGTACACTAAGGATCGCTGCGCACTACGAGGTATGATCTCACAGCACCAGCTGCAACCCGGTGACATTCGCAGTGCGTACGATTTCATTACCAACGCGACCATTGAGTGCAGTGGACCGGAACGTAACTTCAGCATGGCCAAGATGAAGCTTCAGCAGCGCAAAAAATGCCAATGACATCGGGTGGTCCGCCGTGGCAATAATGGGCCACGGGGATGAATCGGCCGTCACGCGCAGCAAACCGCGTGTTCTCTTCCATTCCATAGTCCGTCTGTTTCAACGAATCCTACAATATTCTCGTTTTTTTGTTTGCTTCACCGCAAGGAAAAACGTTGATGAACTTTTAATGCCACTGCATTTTATTGTTTCTCAGAGACTTTCTCATTTTGAATAGCCTGCGTAAGAGATTGAACAAATTGTGAGTTAGATTGTAAGAATCCACTACGCCTCCAAGCGTGTAGAAGCACTGTTTAGCACAGCGAAGATGGTTCGTCTTGTTGTTCGTAGGGAACCGTTTTAAAATGTTAATACAACCTCTATTTTCACTAGTATTTACTAATTGACGAGATGTGAGGATTGAGCAGAGTGCCCCAGAATAAATTAGAGGGATAAGTCGCGATACTGTCGATAATAAAAAAAAGGTAAAAAGAAGTAAAAGATCATTTGATTCAGCTGTGATTTGAAAATATTTTAGATAGATTTACAAAACGCTAGAATAATTAATAATTACAATTGAAGTCTTATTAGTCAAAACGTAACTAAAACTATAGCAAATCAATTTTACCGATCTTGAGTCAAAACGTAGGAACATATTTACTACTTTACCCGATGAATCCCAACGTTTGCTCTGACTGTCGCAGCGATGACAGAGCATTTACCATACCATGTTAGCAGTTTAGTCACAGAGTCCAGTCACCTTCAGAGAGGCCATGACGGTATAGTTCTCAACTAGCAAACCCAATACCACAAGCAGTATACATATGTAATTGAATCAAGTACAATGCTTAGTTTTTAATTGAAGTTAGTTTGAATGTATAGTCAGTTGGAGTAGTTACGACGAATAGTTGGTTTGAAGTGACCTTTAATTAGTAGGAGGCGATAATCGCGATATCAAAGATTTGTGGTCGCACAAAACAGTCAATCGTTTTATTTTATTGAACTATCATAATTTGTAGAACCTTTGTACACGCCAAACGCTTATGATTAGTGGTAACGTCGAACGTTGTAGAATCCTCTCCCGTACCTCCTCCCGAACCGTGGACTGCACTGAATGTTGGCGTGGGGAGGGGGGTTGGAGCATTAATTTAAATTTGGAGCTAGAAACTCTGGAATGCTGTGAAGTTTAGTTCATATCGCTTTAGGACTTAGTTTACAACCCGTTAAGAATACAGTTGTCAAGCAGGAGAGTTGTGTTTTATTTACTGTAAGTTTCTTTTTTTTCGAAATTTGTTCCCTGCCTTTTGGCTCAGTAAGGGGAATGGCACATTTTGATTATGAGTCAGCGAATATCTGACGCACAAAGGTGCCTGAGCCGATGGCAATCACTGTCAATGATCTATGTAATGGAAATGTGCACGAAATTTCAAGAAAACATACTAGGCTAATACTCGTTTACTCGTTGAATGGTCAAATTCTCTAAGCTATAACATAGTTAAAAGCATTACATAGTTTTCAAGCTAGCGAACATATCGCAAAGGCTTACTAACCATGTTCCCGTTTGACATCCGTTGAATCATAATGAGTACATTTACCGTTTCATTTATTCATATATTTTTCTCTGTATCTTTTTAGCGTTTTTCATCCTCGGAGAAGCGGAGAAATTGATTGGAAGTAAAGATTAGATTATGAAAAAATGAACTTGAACTGAACTGAATCGATATTGGTAAAAAAGTAAAAAACAATGAACTCCAGAGATTTCTGAAAGCACTGAAACAAAGAGAAAAAACAGGATAGAGCACAAAAGATAAGAAAATGAAGTAACTCATGAAAACGGCAAACTTGTAATGAATTAAAAAGGACCAACAAAGAAAGTATATAGGTGTATGTAACACATTGAACCTATAAATCTTCAGAAGAGGAAATGAATGAGAATCATCAAATGGCCCATGACAGGCAGAGCATGTCGATCTAACTGTCGATTAAGGTAATATGATCTGTGCGATATATCCCACAATATCAAATATCTCAATTTCCTCGTACTTTACAGATAAAATAAAAAGTAAAAATCCTATACGAAAGATGTATGATTAGTAATAGCAGAATTCATGGAAAACAGTAAAGAGTCACCAGTCGAATACTCCGACTGGGCGCACCGATCGTAGCTGTGCGGAAGGCGAACGGAAACATATGCATCTGCGCTGATTTTTCGACTGGGTTAAACAGCGCTCTTGAAGCAAACCAGTATTCACTGCCACTTCTGGAAGACATATATGCAAAGATTGCTGGATGTAAGATCTTGAGGCATATAGATCTATCCGATGCCTATCTCCAGGTGTATGTTGACTCAGTTTGCCAGAATCTCACCATCAGCCCAAGGAAGCTTTCAACAGCTGATGGGTTAAATGTAACCAGCGGTAATTTAGGTGACGTTCTGGTCGAGGGAAGAGCAGAAGAGGAACACGAACAAAATCTTCATCGAGTGCTAAGTCGGCTTGAGGAGTACGGTTTTATGGCTAAAATAGAGAAGTGCAGTTTTTCAATGCAACAGATTAAATATGTGGGACAGATTATGGGCGGTTATGGTATCAGATCAGACCCTAGTAATAGCTATTGCCACCATGCTCACTCCGCACGATGTCTCCTTTTTTCGTTCGTACTTCGGAGCCGGAAACTATTGCGCAAAGTATATCCCGCAGAGCGTTCGGGGTATTCGAGAGTAAGGTGCTGCGAATAATACTCGGCGGTAAGCAGGAGAACGGAATCTGGCGGTGGCCATGAGTTATACCAAGTATATAAAGGGACGGACATTATGAAGCTGATATAACACGACAGACTGCGGTGGGCTGGACACTTGGTCCGAATACCGGATGAGACTCAAGCGAAGACAATATTCAACAGGGAACCCGGAAGAGTCCGTTTTATTTCATCCTGGTTGACGCTATTATTAATTCGCCGAAAGTTATTCCAACAAGGTGCATTAAAGGGTGTCCCACATCAAATTGCATCACGGAAAAAAATTGTAGAAAATAATCCAGAAAGTTTGGGTAGAAGTAGTTAAGAGTGTATTGTTTATACTGTATTTTTATCGCAGTCAGTTTTTCGAAAATTGGAAAAAATTGCGTCACTCGAAAAGCAATTTTGTGCAAGCATCTGGAAAATCTTCAACTCTCTCATCGGGACATCGGAAAACAACTCGGAATCGTGCAGCCAATGGTATGTCGTGTGATTGAACGTCACTGACAATCTCTGAGTATCTAACAGAAGGAGAAAGGCGGTCAGAATGGATTTTCTATTAGTGATCAGGATCACAAGCGTGTAGTGATAACGTTTAAGCGGAATCCCAATGCTTCGGTCATCGTGACGAACGGCAAAATACGGTGGGAAAGTCATGGGCCCAGAAACTGTACACCCAGATGCTGTCGAAGCTTCATTGTCTCATCATGGATGATGAGTTTTACGTCAAGGCGGACTTGCGGCAGCTTCTAGAGCTACTGTTCTTCACCGCCCAGCAAATGTTTGATGTTTCGTAAAGGAAGTAAGAAAGCAGAAACTTTCAAAATCTTCCAATAAATACATGATTTGGCAAGCGATCTGCTCATGTCGTAAATAGAGTGCGCCGTCGGTGACTACCGGGACTGTAAACGGGGAGATCTACCTCAAGGGGTGTCTGCACAACTATTCAAATGTTGTCCTGGAGTGGTATGCAGCTAACAGGGTCACTTTCGTATACAAGGACATGAGACCCCCCCCCCCCCCCACCCAACGCACCGGAATAAAGACCTATCGAAAAATACTGGGCAATTATGAAGTAGGCGCTACGGAAGCATCCCAAGGAGGTCAAATCTGAAGAAGACATGAAGAAAAAGTGGGTTTCCGTACAGAAGAACTTACCGCCAGATCCTAATGAGTGGAGTTAAGCATAAGGTGCGATCGTACGGTTATGGTATTGGAGTTGAATGAAAGTAATATACTACCAGCTTACTAATGGTATACTAATACTATTTCATTGTCTGAAAGTTTGGAAAAGATCGGTTTACTAGGTAATTTTCTACAGCATTTTTTCCGAAAGTACAAAGTATTCTCAAGAGCTACAGTACGCTTCTGCAAACCGGTCTATATCTGATTGACGACTTGAAATAAATAAATAAATAAATCAGCTGAGGGAAAAACTTAGTTCCTAGTACTGCGTCGTTCGAAAATGTCATCCGTCGTAATGTAGAATAAGGCTGAATTCCTCGTGTATGGGCCTAGTTTGACATCGATAAAACCCAATTGATTTTGCTCTCGTTAAGGAGAGTCATCAATCCCATTATTTCAATTCAATCGTCCAAAATCAAAAATTAGGATTGTCATCACCAGTTAAGGGACTCTGTGATATCAGCTAGAAAAAAGCATCATCGAAGTATTTCTATATAAAAATGCCATTCTTTATTCCTACGTCGCTTACCATATGCTATTCCATTTATAAATCAATTTCATCCACTGTTTTAATCTTTTTTTTTTTTTCTACTATCGTTACAATTCCCTTATCGATAGACAGACACGAGTGCATCTTTTTCATCGTTTGCGCGTACAGTAAAAAGTTTACCTAGAGTAAGACGATTCAGTACTACATACTCATTAGTGCTAACATCTTCAGAATGTCATTATTTTCTGTTTGTTACACCGTAAATATTTACTAATCGATTTGATTCCGTTCTGTTTTTCTGATGCTGCTACCAAACCATTTGAACGTTCAGGCGGCAAAATTGAAAACCAAAACTGACTAGTGGGGTGGCAATTGTTGCTAGTTTGTTTTGTTTATTTATCTATAAATCGTGACCTGACGACAGTCACCTGACAGTGCACGAGAGAACCGAAAACAAAACCATCGAGTTGGAGTGCTAAAACATCATTGAGCTTTTATTTCATGTAGTGAAGTGCGTCTCTTAGGTTGTTTGGTGCCAGATATCTAACATTTATAGTTTACTTCTGTTTTTTTTTCTCTTTCCTATACTTACAGAATAGATCACAATTTAGTTGTTTCCATTTCAATCACTTAGCTCGAGTATGGAATGATTCGTTCCATATGACGACCGCACGCACTTAGTTTTTTAGCAAACGACCGGGCGTTTCCATCGATTTACTACCAAAGCGCTGTAAGCGCACCGTAGTTTGTTCGCTTGTCTCAGTTCGTTCTACATACATCGAGCAAATGTTGTTCCGCAGAGTAAATTACAGCTACGACATTTAATTAGATATATTTATCGTTTGTTTGTTCTTTCCGCGCTAACACGCTTTGGCTATTTATGCACTTTAACCGTTTCCATATTAGCAAACACATAAGGGCCCCGTACACGAGGCGTTAGTAATGTCATTACTGAGCAGTAATGTCACTTTTAATGAACGTGTAAGGCGAGTAATGATGGAATTCCCATACAATTCCAGTAATGACACTACTTAGTAATGACACTTTTATTGCGCGTGTAAGGGTCCCTATACACACGGCTTACATATACTACACCGAGCAAAATTTACATTGAATTTCCATAAAAACGTCTTATGACTTTCAGACATAAGGATTTTAAATGGATTTTATAAATCTGTCTTATGATTTGGAGGGGAAATTTTCCAAATCCATCTCTTATTATTTTCATAAGACAGTCTTATGAAATTTATGAAAATGTCCGAATGAACGCCATAGGTGCCCATTTACGAAAATTGCTGACATTTATAAGTAGAAAACATAGTAGAAATAACGATTTCCATAGAACAGTCTTATGAAATTCATTACAATGTTCGAATGAATGCCATAAGTTTATTATTTATGGATATTATTGTGCATTTATATAAAAAAAAGAACATGGCTGACATTTCTCGAGCATTTTTAGTAGACAAAAAATCAACAGTAAAAATCAACCTTGAGAGGATATTAGGTTTTACACCAACCGACATAACCCCACAAAATGAGCCGGATGAACTTCGTTTAACAATTCTCGGTGGTTTGTTTACATGGGAGTTACGTGAGTTTGAATGTAACAGATGACCACCCGTTGCACTCCAACTCACGCAACTGACAAAATAAATAAATCACTGAGAATTGTCAAACATGAAAGTCATTCCTCATGAGTTCATTCGTGTGGTCATCTTGTAGAACTCAATTCGGGACAAATTAACCGCCAAGTATAGATCCCTTCAGAAGATTGAAGAGGAAACTCTCATTAAATATTAAAATTTGTACATAATGAGCAACGCTTCGTCAATATTTCTTGGGAAACTGGGCTTAGACAACTGGGAAACTGGACTTGACAACTGAATGATAATGATTGCTACTTCTCAAATAATTTTGATTATTATAAAATACGCGTCAGACACTAATTATATGCACAACTTATTTCATTTCAAATAATCGGATATCTTCTGTAAAAATCATAACCATGTAAACAGATCTAATGCTCACAGTAATTTATTTAATAACATAAAAACAATTTAAAATTGTTGCAATTTGACTGAAAATCTCACTTCTTTTGTTTCAAACAGCGGTAATCAAAAAGTGCTGAAACTATTAACTCCTGGCTGGCCGTCCAGGCCAGTACTGAATTCATAAGAAAAAATTATGAACTTTTCACAAAAGTGACGTTTATGAAAAACAAAACACAATTTTATAGAATCAATAACAGATCTCATATGGGTTTCATGAGAAAAACTTATGAAATTCTTAAAGGCATATATTGGAGCGAAGTCATAAGACTGTTTTATGAAATACATTATTTGTACGTCTATGGAGTGCATGAATAAAGATCAATGAATTCATAAGCCTGCCTATAACATTCTAAAGCGTTCAATGACATCGTCAGAAGGTTGGTTCATATGCCGAGACTTATGAAATTCTCAGATGCTTTTTGCTCAGTGTAGGCTAGCTCGTTAGAGCAGAGATGCCAGATTTGCAGACAAGTCTGCAAATTCGCAGACTTTTAATTTAAGCTGCAGATTTTTTGGAAAACGCAGATATTTGCAGATTTTCTAGTTTGATTGCAGATATTTGCAGATTTTTATGTTTTGTTGCAGATATTTGCAGATTTTTGAATATAAAGGCTTTTGGTTACACTAGCTTTCCTGACATTTTTTGTACTTCCCAGACTTTTAAAATTATTATTGCAGACATTTGAAAAAAGTACCTGGCATCTCTGCGTTAGAGTGTAAACATTTGACGAGAGCGCGTCATAGAAATCGTCGGCGAAAACAATTACATGAAATTCATATATTGTTTGCTGCTAACGAATGATCGGCACCTGGTAAATCACAAGGAAACTATGCGGATGTCCAAAACCTTTGCTATGATCAGAAAATTACGCTGGGATATGTTTTCTATGGCATGCATCCAAATTCCCGATTTACGCTAATAACCACATAGATGCACTGATTATCCACTGTGTCTAGTGTAATTATGGCGTAATTTACGTCAAAAATCCATTGCACACTATTTTTTCCACCGTAAGAGCTCGAATATTGTCAATTAACAACTTTCTAGAAATCCGTTTGTTTATCTCAACGATTTCTCTGACGTCACCGAAAACTGTCAATTCGCGGAATAGCAAGCCTCCTTTCTGTGAGCCGTGCACATACATACACACGCATACATGTAGAGAGAGACACGGTTAAAATTTTGTTTCGTTCGCCTATACAGAAGGTCAGAGTTGTGACATTTGGTTTCGTTTGGATTTGATGTGCTGTCCCCCGGGTAGCTTAATTGTAAATATGGTGTTGTCGGTCGGTCAAGTTATCTATTTTCATAAAATTCTCACTGTTGACTTTAGCAACAAACTTTTTTTTCGGATTTGCTCTTTGTTAACGGTAGTTTTGTTGGCATCCAAGATATTTGAGAATGGTGAGGGGCGAGTGGTGAATAAAGTGTACGATTGTTTGCTGCAGTTGCCTGGCGACATATTTGTTCTCGTTTATATGTTATTGGACTTGGTATACCTGGTAATGAAATGCATGTGGGGGTTTGTATTTAGTTGAGTTGGGTTGGGCGAGAATGAGTCTATAAAGTTTGCTTTACCTGTTACGGGTTGCAAAGGCACGTATTGCGATTCTGTGTAGTATCACAGACTAACAGACATAACACTTAAAAACAAAGCTTCGGCCGCTTTAACGGTCATTTTAAATATATTTGTAGTTGGGACTGTGGTCACATTTGAAATTATGGCGCCACTGTCATATGAACAAGCATACGGGGGATAGACCACTAGTGAAAAATTGCTCCCAAACCTGAGGGGTAACCTTCCAGTAAATGAGTGTTTGGGCCGTGAATAAAAGGTGGAGCTAGTGTTCTGGGAAAATTGTCGGATCGATGTTTTTTGAGGGAATTCCCTCATAGTGTTATGTTTGTTAGTCTGTGGTAGTATGTTTGTGGTAGTTTTGACGGAACTGTTCAATGAATGGTATACTTACGGTATGTTTGTTTGCATGGTGAGATTGACGGAGTCTTGGCTACGATAGCGAGTGCTTAGAGAATCGTTGGTGGATGATATATTTCAAGTTTTTTTCAACATTAAATTTAATGTTCTTCTACTGTATCGATTTTGTTGGCAATTTTCGGCAAATTTAAGACTAAGAGAAACGAAAGCAATGAAATTGAAAGACGGATAGATATTCTAGAGTGAATCAGTTATAAACTTAGAACGGAAAACTAGGACTAGGCAGGCTCATATGGACATGGTCGAAAGGAAAATGTGAAGAATCCTTTGCCTTCTGCTAAGTAGGAATTGGGCGTTGCACCCAAGTCTACCGCATGGTCATTGATAGAACATAACTCATCATCATGTTTTACCGCCGGCGAGACCTCTGAGCATGTGGAAAAAAAGAAAACCTTAAAAAACGATCAAGAATCTGAGGCAAGCAAGTGGTTACCAAACAAAGCTGAACAAGCCTTTGATCCGAGAGAATAAGCTGAACAAGAACTGTTCAAGCCATTGTCCAGCTAAATTGATTGTTGGGTATCGCAATGCCGTAAAACACAAAGCGAAACCGAACATGCAGAAGAATAAAAAGCAGATACCCAAGCCTCATAGCGAAAAAATTAAGAGTAATGCATTGATCATCGGTGTGAATGACCAAATGGCATACGCTGAGCTCCTTCGCAAAGTGAGAAGCGAACCGGAGTTAAAACTGTTGGAGGAGAATGTGGTTCGAATTGGAGAAGGACCTTACGATCAAGAGCTTAACCGTTAAGATGATCATCGAAAAGTCGTTAGGCGAGAAAGCAAATGGAAGTAAGGGCTCTATCATACGTAACATGATACGGTGGAGTTCCGGAACCTGGACAAGATCACTTCAGAAGCCGAGGTGAAAAGTGTTTTATGAGATGCGCCAATAGTGATCCGGATGAAGATGGAGTCGATACAGCTTTCTTCGACTATAACTATAAAACTGTTGGAAACAGGTCGAATCAACTTCTGGTGGTCGGTGCGTTCATTGACGATTGTTTTTTGAGTTACCAAGCTGTTGGAGAGTTGGCTCCGGTCATCAGATGAGAACGAGCAGAGATTTGAACAGATCGGATCTGCGTAAAAAATTCATGGACAAGGGACACATTGTAACAGACATGAGAAGCAACCAATGTGTAAGATCTGCACAAAGAACGTCAAGAAAGACCATATGACGAAAGGTGTCATATGCACAGCATACAAACATGTAATGGAGAGCTAAAAATGATGGAGGCGACACGACTACTAAACCTCAAACTGGCGACAGTCGACAACAGAAATTAGAGACAACGTTACGATCTTTGCGGAGCCGTGTTGAGTACCTACCGATAACAAATCGGCACCCCCTAGTTGAACGTTAGATCACTTTCCTCGAATGCTAAATGGGCTTACCGGAGAGCTGATCGGACAAAGACCGGTAGCCTTTAGGAGAGATTTCATTGCTTGGGCAGTGGAGCGGGATAAGAGACGCACCAACACAATCATATCGTGTTTCGGTGACGGAGATCAGAGGACCGGTGACGACCTTGGGAATGAGCCCCGATAAACTGAAGGTTATCGTGCAAGGGCTCTTCCCGGAACACGATCCAATGATATCGTCGACTGTACCGTACCGACGAAGTAGCACGAATTATCATAGCAGTAACAAAAGTATCCAGCGAGGAAAAAGGCGTCCGGACTGGATGACATCCTTAACATCGCTTCCCGTACATATTTTGAAACGTGCTCCAGAATCAGCTAGATGAGTGACTACCTGGTTACTGATACTGCCAAAACTATCTGGTAGACCTGTGCATGGAGAGTGATCACGGTCTTTTGAAGAATCAGTTCGGATTGCGGAAGCGAAATTCTACGGTAGACACCATTTGGTGAGTGATCAAGGAAGTCGATAACTCAATATCGTGGTAAATTGTGTAGTGTTTAAGATAGAGGTCTAGATCGCGATCACCAGCGCGTGTTGACAAGCCATTGCTGAATCATTGCATGGAATGAGGATCCCTAGTGACCCGGGTAGAATGTTGGGGTGTTGTATCCAGAATCGGAGTCGAATATACAAGACGAACAGGGGACAGAAATTGGTTGGTATTGTGGCAGGAGTCCCACATGGTGGAATAGGTGGAAATATTGGCGATGAAGGCGATTGACATGGATGTAAAATGGATGCATAGAGCGAAGCTACAGATAGACCACGTAGTCTTTACTGTAAAGTGCTGTCAGGGACTACGTCATAGTCTCGACGTGGGTTGTGATGATCGACGATCAACTGAACTTCGACGCCCATGTCGCCATCAATCCTTTGGCTACAATCATACCGAAGGACGACAAGCAGACGCGCCTTCTGCGGAGAAAATCATCCCCTATGCTGAGATTTGGTGGTGGCTGTTTGGGTTGCAGCGCTGGAGATACAGCGGAATCGAGTGAAGCCGAGCAGCACATTTGGGCTCTAGGAGAAGCGAGTCGTGAGTACGCGCAGAACCATTTCATCAAAGGCAGTTCGTGTTATCTCTGGAATGATCCTGATATTCTAGCGGAGGATAGCGAGCGGTATAAACGGAAGGCCGTCGGATAATGGCACATGAACACACAGATTCGTACCGGTTTTCTAGATCTAGGTAAACAGGAAGTATGGAGAAATAACCTTCTACTGACGCAGTTCCTGGCTAGTCATGGTCAGAGACCTTCTGCCCAGTATGTGCAGATAACGAGGAAACAACGGAGTATGTGTCAGTCCAAGATTCGTTTTTTTTTGCTTTGTCGAGAGTAGATCAGATATACCAATTCTGTCTGAGCTCCAGAGATAGTGGAGAAACGAGTTACCGACACAAACTAGCCGGCTGTGTAGTCATGTTTCTTGTATTTGTACCGATAGGTTAACATCGCTCAAAAAATGTTTGTAATGGCCTTGCGTAACGTAGTAGGCTCTGGTTAGTACAAACGTATAGTTCAGGTTCTAGTAGTTTTGATACTGCGCCCTGTTCGGATTATTAAAACGTTAGAAAACTCCTTACCCAGAGAGGCCAGCAATAAACAGCCATAAACAGTATTAACCGAAGACGATTTCTAATGTGGTTTTTGTTTGAAGCGAAACTGAGTCAGTTTCTAACCCCAACTGCTGTCAAAATGTATGAACTGACAGCGGTTGGGGTTAGAACCTGACTCAGTTTCGGGTTCAAGCGAAATCGCCATAAGCCATAGCAACACCCTACGTAGAACGAAGCCCTTCATCGACGTTCCCACACTCTATTGCTCGAGTTTACACTTGTTCTCCCTAGTCAATTTGTTGTGCAATAAAATACAGTTAAACGAATTACTAGTTGTTTCACTTTTAAAACTTCTTAGTTAATGTTAGGAACCTACGCCCCTTCCCCTCCATGGAGCTATTCTTGTCGGACCGTTACATACCCGAAGAAAGCCTATCGACCAACATCGTTCGCCGTTGTCGCAGCGGACGCCAGCGACGAATACGTGGACGACAGTATCATACTGTTGCTGGCACTGATTTGCGTCGTCTCGGTTAGATTATTTACAAGCGACACCGACGGAGTGATTTCCGTAACGGACGTCGCGACGGATCCTCTCCGTTGATGCGAGGTGTGATTTGTGGTATTAGTAGTCGCAGTAGTAGTATTATCATTATTAGTAGTAGTAGTAGCAGTAGTTGTCTGCACCGCCGTAGTTATACAAAATATATCTCCCCGGCGAGGTTCTGCACTGACGCAGATGTCCTCACTCGGTGTCGTAGCCGGTGCTGCCGCGGCCGTCGTTCCCGACGTCGTCGCCGTTGACATCGAGTTGGACGATTGCGAGGAGGAGTTCAGCAGGTAGATCATAACCGTATGCTAGCATTTTGGTTGAAACGTATTCCGATTCGGGAGCAAGCAAAGGATACTCAGTGCCATTACCATGTGCCAGATCGAATGGACAATATGGTAGTTTTGTTTGGTTTGCAGAAATGCATAGCAAATGAGACCGATCATGACGAGGACACTGCCCACGGGTAGGAAGAAGGCTAGGTACCCTCGGGACGGGAAACACTTTTTCGTCTTACGGCAACGCAGGCCCCAACTAACGGAGATCAGACAGACTCCCGTCAGAGCCGGAGCTAGGAACACCCACAAGGACTGCTTGTTCAGTTCAGTACCAAAGGCCAACAGAATTGCACCCAGCATGTGCAACAGTGAGACGAACTGAGTTCTCACGTTGGACATTGCTATCAGCGTAACCCAGATGGCTAGTAGACCACAGTAAAAATCACAGAACTGCAGGACACCGATCTTCACCAGACAGAAACTGAACTCTTCCTCACCCGAGTCACAGGCATGGTAAAACGTCGAAAAGAACATCGCAAAGAAGTAAATAATAGATTCAGTGTAGTATCCACGTTTAATCGCAAAGAAAATGCTCGGTAGAAACAGTAGATTAGACAAGGTCAGCATCAGTGAAGCAAGCAGAATCGATGCGCTGGATGGAACCTGCGAATCTTCTGTACAATCCCAGCCGCGATAATTCCGCAAACACAAGCACGTCGAGAAAACGAATCCTCCCGACATGTAGTGATAGCAGCGACCAAAACGGCCACATCTACCCGCTACACAAGGACTGGATGATATCGTGAACACTACACTACCATTACAAGCACCATCGCCGGCCACACTTTGCTCCGTAGCAAACTTGTGATGAACCTCAAACTTTCTCGCCATTTCATCCGAATGTTCTGTACACTTAGCGTCCATGATGCACTCCTTGATCTTGAGCGTTTCCGTCTCATTCAGACTAACCAAACACGCATCCTCTTCTAAACATTTCTGGTAGAACTTGGACGACTCCGCGCAAGAGCACGGTTGCCTCATATCCAGCAGAACGTCCCGATATTTCCTAATAAACTCCTTCACACTATCGATGATGGTCACCCTAGCTGCCGTTTCAGCGCTTTGACAGAATAATCCCATCGTCACGAACCATCTGCCCGGTTCCGGAAACGGAATGTGAACCAAACCGGTGCTGGCATCCGAGTCGGTATTGTTGATAATAACGGCCGCCGGAAAGGTATGCCTCGCGTAGGTGCACTTGTCTGGCCAGGTCGGCACTCCAGGCTCTCCCAGGCGCATACAAACGATCACCGTTTGATTGGTCCGATTGGCAGACTCTTTGCCAGCACCCAAAGCCGGCGTTGCGGTTGTACTCGTCGTCGTTGTGGTGGTAGTGGTTTCCTCTACAAAATCCTCCTGCACATCGATCAGCTTCTCGGCAACCACCCCGACGTGGTCATTGCTATTGGCCTGATGAGCATCGATCAGTGCGCTCTTCATATCCTGACGCATGGCAACCGCAAAGCTTAGCGTTCCTCCGATGTCGTAGACATCGTTGACGTCGAATTTCATCAACGCCGGAGTGTCCGCGCTGAGATTCAACGTCAGCGGGACGGTTCCGTTGATATCCGGTAGCAGATCGTAATCGAACATGAAGAATTCGCGGTACGTTTGACGAAGCAGCGGGTACTGATCGAACGATCGACGCAGATTAGTTTTCTCGATGGTCGACTTGATCGGTTCCGTTGTTGGCATGTTGGAACGCTCTTCATCCTCGACCAAGTTGAAATCCATTTCTATCACGTATTCCAATTCCATCAAATTTGCATCGTTGCGACTACTGCCATTGACCGAGGACCGATTCGAATGCCCCTCGTCGCCAGTTAGGAAATCTAAATCGACATAGTGCCAGGTACTTTCCTGTGGATAAAAATCGATACTGACAGTTCCCGTTTGATTGGGACAGAAGATCGCATTTTCCAGGTAGTCCTTGTGCGTTGGCGGTGAATGTGCCTGGACGAAAAAGCTGACATCGTTGCAATCGTTACAAGCTTTGGTAATCTGCAAGCGCCAGGTGACGACTGTTATATCACCGGGGACGAAGAACTTGTAGCTTCTCGGTTCGGTCTGGTTGGTACCGAGTGTGTCGCGGTGAGAGTTTTGAGCGTTCAGAATGGTTGGCGTGATGCTTGCCACGGCCATTTCTGACATCAGCAGTGTCTCGCAGGATGGGGCCAAACCTGGAAGAAAAAAAATGGAACTTGTAGTAACACGACAATTAGGTGTACTAAAGAACTGTGATAAAAGTTATACAATGAAAAAACTCAACACGTCCACTTCATGTGGGAAATATATGGACAAAATTTGTAAATTTAATTTAATTTATCAACTAGGTACGTGACATTCACACGAATGACAAACATCTGAAAGCTATTTTACACTAATACAAGGCTGTATGCAGAGAAATGTTTACCTGGGAGCATTCTATACTGCTTGGGAATTGAACGCTATTTAACCCTTATAGGCGTAGAATGTTTTTCTATTTTTTCCGTGTTATTTAAATGGTATGACTGGAAGAAGCTGAAATTCATTGATATTTCAAGAAAGTAGGATAAACAACCATTTTTGCCTATTTTGCTATGGAATGGCTGTCGCACTATTCCATCAATTATGCTGGATACAATTGACGGATTGCGAATAAATTTAAATCAACCAATATAATAATAAAGATGGCCTGAAAAAGGTGTAAAACTTCAGTTTGAATCCAACGAAAACTTTAATCGAATGCCTCAATTATCGCCCTACCATTATTTGAGCCAATGCGTAGCTAACGTCCTTCAAATGGGTATGTTGATAATAGAAACAGAGTAAATATTGGCCTATTACCATTTTCTAGCCATTTGAAATGAGTTTTTACCAATACATCTACCTTCCCCGTTGCTACGAAACAATGCGACTTGTCTTGTTGTACGGTCTTGCATCACGTCTTCACTTTGCTATAGAAGAGAGCTTTTTTCGCTATCCGGCCCGCAGTTCAGTGAAGTAGGCGTCAGTGTGTGTGGTCCCACTGCTCGTTCTGCGGTATTCTAACGGTACCGTTACGAGTGTGTATGTTCGCCCCGTCTCGAGCATGTAGACAATTTTAATCTGCGCGCGACTTTACTCGCTTACGGTTCGTAGCAGCGTCGGTTGTATTCGCGAATAAAAGTGATTTTTCCTCGGGGAAAAATTATGGAATGGTGGAAAAAAAAATCGTCGGTTCGCAAGTTTTTTTTTGTTCAGCAGTGCGGATTAGCTGATCAAATGTGAAAGTATTTTCCATTTTCAAAATTTAAAATCAAGTGCGTGTGGAAGAAAAATATCTACGACTGATAAAACGTGTTGGCTGTTTTTTCTAATGTGGCCTAAATCAATGAAGAAAGATAGTGGTGCCATTCTAAATGGGTAAATGCTCCCCGGAGAAAGTGAAATGATGATTTGGCGTAAAACAGCGAAAGCGAGTTACACCTTGTGAAAAGTGCAGTGCTGTCTGATATTGTTTTGTGCGGGAGATCTTCATCGAAAAATGGCTACATCGGCAATCGAACTACAGATTGGTAGGTTGTTTTATAGTTGAATTAATTTCATCGGATAAGTTACGAACTTTATTGCTTCTTACTATATAACCCGCAAGTTCTGGAGAAAAATATACTAATCCAAAATGATTTCCTATAAATTAATCTATAAAGCGACTCAACCTTCAACCGAGATATTGTCATTTCTCATTATTATTTAACATATTTAAGAAACAAAAAAAAACGATAATCATAATTGCAACAACAGAAATTTTTAACCATTTTTGGTTCTAATTCTAGAATATCATCCACATTTCCAATAAGATTTGCAACAAATAATCTTTTTGGGTGTTGCTTTGTTAACTAAACATTTTCGTGTACACCATTGAATCATACGCACTCCCAAACACGCACTCACACCTCAAAAAGGAAATGGTTGTGGCAACCATATACGCTTACCTTGCTGCTCGATCCGTTCATTGTTCGGGTCGGTCCAGCTGATGAAGGCCACGGCGAACCAATTGCCCGGATGTGGCCCATCTATGCTCAGGCGGCGTGTTATGCTGTCGGATTTAAATTGTAAATTGTGTATCTCGAATCTGTCGGACGGAGAACATAGAGAGAGAGAGAGGGGAGAGAAAGAACAAACAAAGCGAGACAGTGAATTAGTTGGATATGATTGCAGATTTCAGCTTACGTTGCTGTAATTCACTGTACGAGAATGGCAATGATGTGGCTGGCAGATATGCGGGTTTCGGTGGATAAGGTTCTCGACCTGTTGGAGCTGTCATGCCAACAACGCAGAATATCAAACGTTTGCAACGTTTGCTACGATGTTGCCAAACTGCGAAGTAGTCAAAGCGACAGATGGCTCACATATGGATCACGAATCTAGGTTAGAATTGTCTTGTCTAGCAACAATAATGAATTTAGAAGAAAAACCTCAAAATTGCCAATCTCCGCTATGGAAAATGGGTTTGCTTCCGTATCATTGCGGTTGCTTCGTAATCGTTTGATCCAGTTGCTTTACTTCAAACTTGAATTGAAGTGGCATAGCGAAATACAACGACGGCTCAAGTACACTGCCGTTCTCTCAATTGTTTCGACAGTTAACCCAGATACTTCTATTTCCCAACCAGCAGTGCCAAGTGCATGCAGTCACAACAACTCAATTCAACATGAACCGCCCTTTCCAGTTCCCTGCCTGGTTGCCTCTTCACGCAAATCAGCATGCTGGAATCGTTCTTCCACGCCAATCTTCACTCGGGTGATGACTTTTGCGTGTTTTTGTGGTTGTGCCTGTATGTGCCAATGTGTGCACCACTTTTATTTGGTAACTTTTTTATGCAAACAGTGTCTTCCCGTTTCTTTCTCCGACGTTCTTCCCATTCTAACATTCATCTGCGTATAGAGGAGTACAGTCAACAGGACCGGTGAAGATATAGCGAGTACAAAAAATATAATAACCTGGCACAAAACAACATTACCATCAACGAAACGGCGATTCAGTGATAGAAAATTCCGACTAGCTCTCATCTCACATAGCATTTCCTCTTCCTTTTTCCGCCCGGAACGGCCGTCAACCACAGCCAAGGCAACAATGTCCGTTGTAAATTGAATACAAACTACCCACTCCGAGTTGCATGGGAATCAGCGTGGGATTTACCTGTGTGTATTTTGATGAAAATTTCACTCAAAGAGGCACTATAATTAGATGGAATTTCCGCAACAAGTAAGCAGAAA
>NC_080670.1:15263496-15313496 GCF_030247195.1 Topomyia yanbarensis | reverse complement strand
TGTGGATTAGTTCCCTAGTTGGTCAAATAAGAATTAAACAATTAGTTTACTCAGTCCAAGGAAATGTCAGCTCGATTGGCATCACCCGGCGGATACGTGTTCTCTTACATTTCCAACAAATCAACGAGCACTATAACTTACAAATCAAATAAGATCGGAAAAGAAATTAGTCGCACAACAAAGGTGGCTCGTTTTCAAAGATAGCATTGTTGATGAATCATCTTATAAAAATAGGTGCAGACGCGGACGAGAATAGCCTTCCAAAGCTCATTTGAACGATTGACCCGTTTGGACGATTTGCTCATTTGGACTATAAAATCATTTGGACGATTGAGCCATTTGGACGACTGGGCCGTTAGGACGATTGTTCATTTGTACGAAAAACAAGGGAAGTTGAAAACAAAGCGTCTGTAGTAGAAAGTATTGAATTCTCTAGAATCGCGGAAGATACCGCAGAGCGTTTCCCCGGTGATCCCACTATCTCACCTGCTCCCACGCTTCTTGCTTTTTAGGTGTGAGAGAAGACAAGACTCGTTCGTTTTTTCCTCCACAGCGAGACTGGTACTGGTGAATAGACAGAAATGCGAAAGTCTGCATCTAAAAAAGACGGATGGGTAATATAAATTTCTGTGATAATGAAAACTAACCGAAAAATGGTTTTTTAGCAAGGAAAGTATGAGGGAAACATTGGCGCTCAGTTCGGTTTGGCTTATAGCACGTCGTGTACTCTACGAAATTTCTGAATGCCTTTTTCTTACCGCACCGTTTGACCACGCATCGATATGCTTCTCGTTCGACTAGCGAGGGATGGATGAGGCCCAAAAATAATGCGAGTTTTACATAAGTTCTCAATATTCGATTAAGTCTCGTCGGTACCATTGCACATTGACGGCTCTGCCTGACATAGACTGAAAAATTTCGGTTTTTCGCGTAGCTCCAAACATTTTTGAAAATCAGTTTTTGCCTTGTTTCACACACAGCCCGCAATTTAATACAAAATTAATCACACTTTCTCGACTGATCAGTGCAAACATTATATAATGCCATTCAGTAAAATCGAAGTTACTAACGTTCACAAGTCGGTTTTTTTAATTTAAATTTTAAAAAAGTTCAGTCGTAGTAACGACAAATCGCGTAAACAAACAACGTTTAAGTTTCGACAGTGCAATTATACCAAATAAAATGACGATTATTTATTATCAGCACCAACCTTTCGACTCATGGCGTGGGATTTTTAGGGCTCTTCGTCGACAGTTAAATATCGAACGGCTCGATTACTAAAATTTGTTAATTTACCACCCAGTGCTGCATTGTTACTCTGACGTTTTACAATTGAGACGAAAAAGAGCGCATTTGACTCTTTTCAAATCTTTTGGTAATAAAAATGTTCCAAATATTAATGGAGAATTCACTTGGATTCAAAGTTCTCCTTTGGGAATCGCAGTGCTGTCTTATTGCACTCTCATGGACGAATAGAGGTTTCTATTTTCTTTCGCATTTTTGAAAGCGCGCAATTCGGTTGGAATATTCTATTCCTTGTTTCGTGACACTGCAAACTGGATTATCCCATTCTCAGACCACGCTGTGTACTTATGACGATCAGTCTTCCACATGTCAATAAACCACCAGTCAGGGATGCCAACGATACCGATAAACTACGTTTCTTCGGTATATTTACATTTGCACAAGCCGCACAGCCCGCTACAGCGACGCATCACTACAGCTCTTGCCAGAACGGTAGCCAAACCGAGTACATTTTCCCGTACAGCAGTAGAATACATTTTTGTTTTGCTGCTGTACTCCGACTGCTCGGTGAGAGTGTGGCGTAGTAAAGTTTGTTCTCACGCTTTGTACACTTTTCTCTGTATTGTCAAAGGGAGAGGCCCGCACACGAAAGCGTTGATGCCGGTCGTGGCGTAAACGAACCGCATTCATTGTCGTCGTTTGTGATTAAAAATATTGAACAGATTAAAAATATTAAAAAGTGTAAAATAAGGAAAGAGAAGATGTACCGCTCGCGTCTGGTGGCTGTACTGGGGGCAGTATTTATTTGTCATGTTACTGCTTTGCTTACAGACTGCCGTTCAGCGCTGGGCGTCCTGCAGCGTCGAAAGAGAAATGAGAATGTAGGCAGAAAAATTACAGCCGCAGAAAAGGTAGGCGTTTTGCATCCTTGCCACCAGTATCCGCACCACCAACAAGAAGACAGGTAACAAAGGTTTGACGACTGTAATCTGGAAACCGAAGAACCATACAGTTATCATTAAGTCGTTGGGTGCGTTTCGACCTCGTCTCATCAGAAACTGACACTTGCTTTTTGTCGGAATAGATTAGTGCCGGCTTGACGTTAAAGCCCTAAAACTAAAACACACCTTGTGTTTCAATCAAACGACTGGTCAAACGGGATGTCCCGTCCGAGCACAAGTTCTGTTTATGCCGATAAGACACAATGAAGCCGAATTTATAGCATAGTGCATACAGTTATCTCCAAAACAGTAACAGTGGCGATCGAATGGACGGAAGTGATAGCCCTGAAAGCAGTCCGAATGACTGATAGGTGTTAGTTGGTGATTCTGAAAGCGTTCTATCGCCGCAGAAAAGAAATTCACGCGCGCAATGGTAAATTGCGTACGATGAATTCGATGGACACTCTACAATTATGTTGTTATATTATTTACCTGTTGTAAATAAACAAAGGACAGCGTCTTAGTTGGGCTTATGCGTCGAGTTGTGTCAAATAAACGAATTCGAAGAAATCACCAATGTTCAACGGATTTTCACTGTAAACTGGATTGCACTGTAAACTGATGTTCCGAGATATCTTTGTTTTTCAATTCATTTTATCAAGACGAACCTAGAGGTAGGCTTAACGGAGCCGTCGATCCTTTTTCATTTACAGAGAATAAATAAAGGAAAACTGTAGCTAAATTGTGGGATTTATTACATGCGACGCGAATTTTTTTTTTCATTGTTAATACTGCTATTTTTAGCTTAATATAGATTTTAGGAATCGCTGATTCTGATTGTGACGTCGAAAATATAAAATTCAGAATGACGGATCCAATATGGCGACTGTGCTTGGCCAAATATCATGTTTTTATATTGGCCTAAAATGTCTTCTAGGCGTCTTTTGGGGTCGCTGATCACGATGGTGACGTTATAACAACAAATTTCGTGATAACGGATAATTCACATAAATTTCCTGGTTGATCGCCTCGGTTGCAATGTCGCTCTTCAAGCCACAGGAACAGATGGCCTGCCACACGAGATATTTCTTTGCGAACTTCGACAGCTTAATGTATTTGAAAATTTCTGCTACCTTTCCTTTTACAGTCGACGTATGATATTTCTGTCCGTCAGAAAACTGTTTAAAGTCTGCATTTACGTAGGTTTCGTCATGCTGCACCACACAATCAAGCTTCTTCAGCATCGTAATGCACAGCTTCCCGCGATCGTTCTCTGACCGACTTGTTTTGTCTATAGTCACGATTTGGAGTCATCACCTTCTTGTAAGTCGACAGTGTCCGGCTAGTTTTTAGCCGGGTTCACGGTTGTAGACGACACTCTCAGCTTGCATGCGACATATCGGACGGAGAGGTTGGGATTCTGCTTGAAATGGTTGGTCATATTTTTCTTCATTTTTTGCGGCCTTCGGTTTTCGATTTCTCCCCAATCCAGTCTTCCTGGCTGTCAAACGTTTTACGAACACTTTTATTACGTTGGTGATCGTTGATTTGGTCACATGCAAAAAATTCGCTAACTTGGCGTCTGAGTAGTTCGGATTTTCGCGATGCGCGAGCAAAATTTGGCACCGTTGCTTCTCTTGCATCGATGCCATTTTCACAACAGAAGAGCAGAGTTTTTAAATGCACGATGATTAGATTCCTGGACAGGAATTTTTTACGACAACCGGAAGGGGGAAGGTGGCAAAGATTTTCAAGCATATGAAACAGTCGGAACTAGTTAATAAATATCTAGTTTGGCAGGCTATCTGTACATGTGGCTTGAAAAGCGAATGTCTGGGAAAAACTACTTTCCCTGTAGCAACACAATTATTCCGTGCTATTTCGGCCGGATTGGGCATTATGTGGTTTATTGTTAGTTATCGTCAAACAAAACCCACAAAACTGCAGGAAGCGAGAAGCAGCTCAAGGAAAACAAAGTGGACGAGATGGTTGTACGGAATCTGATGGCAGGATTTAAACAAAAGGCACTGTTATTTAGTTTCGTCAACCGGAAGCTTAGCTGAATATTTTTTCTGTATTGTATACTCTTTGAACGTCAAACATAAAAATACTTTTTTTTTAATTGTTTAATCATATTACCCGCATTATTGCCTTAATTTTGATCTTGACATATGGGTTGGCCATGTAGCGCCAATGAATTCGTTGCTCAGTAAAGAAAAAACTGGAAATAATCGGCAACTTCGGGTCAGACGGCCACTCGATGTTTGATTCTATTCGGTACAAAGCGTGGTCTGAGCATTACGTATGCCATGAGTGAATATCACGAAAGATGGAATAGTCTGAGATTACTCCATTTTCAGCTTGCTAATTTGTTGCACATGCCAGAACAAAAAAATAGCACTCTCATTTGTAACGGACTCCACTTTGTTACATTGCGACCTGATTTTTTTTAGTGGGCTTATAGAACTGCAGCCTATGGCTGAAAGGATTTTGGTTCGTTCCGCGAAACAAATTTTGCAAAGTCGGACGAAGTGGCGACGGTTTCCAAATGCCAAGTATACACCGGTAATCAAGAAGAGGCCAACATATTGCGTAGGTTTGTCTAAAAAAAGTCTAGTGTTTTGTCCTTTTGTTTATCCATAAATCTTTCTCCCACCCGTGCATTTGAGTCATCGTTATCTATACTCAACTTAATTGGAATTGAATCCGCTTCTGTTTTGTTCCTGTTCTCCAGCCAATCCTGATAGAACGGTGACGTGTCTTTGACGTTTTGTTCCGTTGACAGAAGTATCGTGTGAATTGTATTTAAAGTGAACTAATATTGTTATTTTCTGTGACCGGTAATTTCTTGATACAATTTTATAGCATAAGCTAATTGTCAATTATCAAATAAATAGGATATAACGTAATTAAATAAACGATACCTTTTAATAAATACGCTAGCTCACGTATTGTTGTGCACACACAGCTGTCACGTTTCTCGCCTCATTATCACCCGCAGCTGACAATTGATGGATGCGATAATTTCTCACCTGATGAATCATCGAAATGCGTGCATTCGAATAGTCTGATTATCACCTAGCGACACTACATGAAGAACTGTATCGATGAAGCATTATACGACGAGTTTGTAAACTTAGAAAAAGATCAATAACATGGGACTAATTTAAATTATTTACTTCCAGCGCATTTGACCCAAACAACCAACAACAGTTATATTCCTGTTTCGCCCCAAAAAAACAGTTACTCGGCTCACAGTGCACAATCGAAACACAACAGCACACCCAGAATGAAACCACGTCACGAACGGTCCATCACGCAATTTAAACTGATTAAACGCCTCGTACGCGGAGTCAACTCCTCCGGCAGCAGTTCTTCAATAGCCCGAACGCAATAAACTGCATTATGTAGCAGCAAACGAAAAAAAACCTCCGCACTGTAAATTTCTGACCGACCGACAACGACATGCATCATCCGGTTGCAATCGGGAAGTGGACGAGCTCAGGAATTCTACAGTAAATTTAATTTGCCGACTTATCACCGCACTCTAACCAGTAGACGACCAACGGCAGCTAGGTTATAGTATGTGAAAGTTTGTTAATTGCTGGATGGCCAGCGATATGAGATATGCACAATGCCGTTCAGCAGCGAGCTTACAGGTAAATGGTTTAAGTGATACTGAACGTTGAGTCGATCCGGTACGATAACAGTTTGATAAGGTGGTTGGGCTTGCGATAGGGAAGTAGATAAGGAATGACGTTGATTGTTTGCTGCCGAAAGCGAATCCAATTTGGATTTTGTGTGTCGATTCAAAAAAAAACCTTGATAACGATGGGGGCTCATATCCAATTATATGTTTCGAATAGGGGGCAATGAAGTAGAACAAGCTGTGTTACATAGTTCAACCGGAGTGACATTTGCTGCGCTGTAATCAGCTGTTCTTTGGAAAATCTGTGAACAGTTGATTACGATATGATACACAATAGAGAGTATGGAATGTCGCGATCAATTTGATGTTATTTACATAAACCAATCTGCCGCTTTTGATAAAGTGAACCACGATATAACAATCGCTGAAATGTAGATAGTTCTAATTAATAAATTTTTTGTAGTTGTTTCTATTCTACCTCGTGGATTGAGAGATAGAGATTGCCAGTTACTTACATTTACTTCAACGTCAACGTATAGCCCAAGGAAGGCACCTGGTACTCTTGATGTTTCAGTTGTACTTCAATGATGTACATCTAATGCTGAAGACTTTACGACTGTCTTTCGCGGATGGCCAGTGTCGATGTTGATCAGCATGGAGGGATCAATATTGATTGCACAATGTGGCTCATCATGTTATTCCCATGCATGTTGTTCCAGTAAATATCTGATATTGAAAACAGCGAGAAAATGAATTGGGTTTTATCGTCAACTGACGAGCAAACACCCACTATCACTGAATGAGCAATGGCTGTGTAATGAGAGGGAAAACGGTGACGATTAAGGCGCCGTAGTGTACCGTATGTGCAGTAGGGTTGATGGCGTCGATTTTATTATACTAGTTCAACTACATTCCTATTCTGTCATAGTACAGTCGTGATTTTTAATTGAACCATTTTTTTAGTTTAGTCTCCGCTAGTTGTACCGTTGTTAAACTAAAAAAAACATCAAATATCAAAACCTCATGGCAAATTCACTATGACAATCAAATTGACAATAATTTGAGATGTGAATCGATGCATTTAGACTACTAACGTCTGAATGCTTTTGATGTATGTCAATAAGTTCATCTAGCGAATCAAATTCGTTAGTTAGACTTTGGATTATTAAATTATATCTGCACGAGTTTGGTTTAAAATCAAGCTTAAACAAAAACTGCTCTTAGTAGGAATCCTTGACTAATAATTTTTAGAATTCCGGAATGTTTTGCAGAATGATAAACCAAAAACATGAACCAATAGTTTTTATATTTCTTTAGTTGTTTTAAATGTTCCCGAACAAAAAAACCGTAGAATGGACCACCCTCATCCGTAGAATTCACCTGAAACAAATCCAGCAGTGCCGGAGCGGATTGAAGGGCCTCGTCGAAGCCCAAACCAGAGAGAGAGAGAGAGGTAGAGAGAGACAAACTGTTGAGGCGTGAGCAAATTCAAAAGCGTTGCTTGATCCCCAAAGCTGGTACAGTGTGCTGGTTGATGACGGTCGAGAGGTAGGGGGCGCTGCTGCCGTTAGGAGAGGTGGTGTTGAAATGGAGGATGTTTGTACAATTAGTGCGCTTAATTGGTTGCGTAATTGCGAGTGATTAAAATCGTTATAATTGTTCTTGTTCTTGGGTCCACACACTCTCCGTACATGAACGAATCGTCGTTTCATTTTTTTACGGCTAGTTCAGGAATGGATCTATATTTGAAAATGATGACGCTATTTTATTGAAGTGAAAAATAATTGATATCTTTTAAACCCCCTGGAAATGGCATTACATTTACGTGCTGAGGCCAGATTATGAAGGAAAAATTATTTTCCGATAATCCGAGTATTGAAGTGGTCTTATTCAGACTATTTTGGTAGAGTTTTTTTTGGCAAATAAACAGTGATCCTGCTGTGTGATGGCCAACTGAGCTCGCGGTGATAATTCCATTTGGATGCAATTGTGTGTGTGTGTGTGTGTGTGTGTGTGTGTGTGTGTGTGTGTGTAGTAATTCGGTGCATCAATTCAGCTCGGGCCTGGTTGCCGGATTTGATGATTAACGAAAAGCCTCTCGAATGGTACATTTTGGCACTACAATGTTTATTTTCTGCTGATCGGATGACTGCACAATTGAATTGCATATATGTTGTATAAACACTGAATCATATTTATCGGGGACATTCATTTGCATCATTAAAAGCTACATAGAATATACATTTAATGGGTTTCTGATGGGCGATTGAGTTGTTGAAACCGAACAAAAGGTTGCGGAATTATGTCAACAATATTTTCCTATTTCAGTTAAATTGCAGTCGTTTGAAATTATTTTCTGTCGGCATTTGCGATTGCTTGTTACCTACGCTTCGTATCTATAGCAGAAGTAGCAATCTACTTGAATGTTGTTTATAGCTAAAGTCTTAAACTTTCAAATTTAAGTTCCAAAATTGATTCGAACGCTAAAATTACTCGAGTCTATAAATAAGTCAGCATTAGTTGTGTTGCGAGCCATAACAAATTTTTGTGTCACCATTTCCTATAGTTTATCTTCTCCGTTTACAATGGAGGGGGTGGTTATCCAGGGTTTTGTTATAATCTGGTTCGGGTCGGGTACTTGAAAAAGTTCTGATCGTTAAAATTCACATACCCAATAACGTTTATAGCATCGACCATTTCTGACACCGGAGCTCGACGCTGAAAAGGCGAGACACTTCAGAGTGAAATTACCTGTTTAAAATTATGATAATTTCAAATGTGTTTAACATCTATTTGGATCAAAAAAGCAGGCTGCATTTGTCGCTTGCCGCAAACAGCATGTCACATTTAACCGGATACCTAATAGATGCGAGAAACCTAGTTTTCAAATGAAGTGAATCGAAGTGAGAATGTCAGTTAAAGTCGAGTGGATTACTCTCCTTTACTCTCGGTGAATTTAATTCTCGCTTGTAGCACTTATCGATGCACAATTCAGCGCACTTCACTCAAAAGTTTACTAATGCGTCGGTGCGCCATGCCCAATCCTCTGCTTTGCACAGTATGTCCCATTCCTTTACACCCTGGCTTCATGTGGGTATCAGTGACCAGTGGAATGCTTTAAAAGGAGTTGCATAATCTAGATAATTAAAATGAGAAATTTCAACAGAGAAGATACAGAAAATTAACAGAAAAGGCAAAAGAAACAAAAACATGTACAGAAAATGTATAAATAAAAGAAAGAAATCCGCGGAAAGAAAGAAAATACAAAGATAATAAAAAATGCAAAGATGACAAGATATGCAAAAAAGCCAAAAAAAAAAATGAAAGTAAAGATAAGACATAAGAATCAGAAGTATCAGAAAGATGCCAAAAAGACGACAAAAAACTCAGAAAAGACAGACGAAACAAAAGAGTAACAGAATACATAAATAACTACTAAAGCTGATACAGAAGACAAGAAAAAAAAAACAAAAAAGGCAGACAAGACAACGGAAATCAAAAAACTAAAAATAGAAGAAAAAAGTGGAAGACAGAAAAACGAGAAAGACGGAAAAGAATGAAAAGATAAATAAATGCAGGATGACAGGAACAACAGAAGAAAGTGATGAGACAGAAAAAATAGAATGCGAGAAAAGGCCAAAATTTTAAAAGACGGAAAACATCCAAAGATATAGAAACTACAAAAAATATAAAATGCAGAAAAACGTGATTAACCCTTAAATGCGCAATGTTGTTTTAAAACAACATTGTAAAAACCATCTCAAAATTATCATAGTGACGTATTAAAACTGTGAGACAATTTTCAGAAAATTTGACAAAAATTGCTTTGCGCCTTTAAGGGTTAAGAAGACAGAAAAAGACGGAACGGATAGAAAAGACAGAAAAGCAGTGAGGATAGGAAATACGGAATAGACAGTAAGTATAAACAACAGAAAGAAACACAGAAGACAAAACAGGCAAAAATACAGAAAAAGACAGAAAATATAGAAATAGTAGAAAAGACGAAAAAAGAAAATAAAGAAACTGAATGTACAAGAAACATCACAAAAGAATGAAAATATAGAAAATGAAAGAGCAGAACGAACGTGTTTGGGTACGTCGTATAGCGAATATCAATGTTATAACAATAATTGAAATGTTATAACAATAATTTGTGACAGTATTTAAAACTACGTCTGCTGTACTGATTAAGATACTTAATATAACTAATGTCATTCGGAATATATATATATATATATATATATATATATATATATATATATATATATATATATATATATATATATATATATATATATATATATATATATATATATATATATATATATATATATATATATATATATATATATATATATATATATATATATATATATATATATATATATATATATATATATATATATATATATATATATATATATATATATATATATATATATATATATATATATAGAGAGAGAGAGAGAGAGAGAGAGAGAGAGAGAGAGAGAGAGAGAGAGCGCAGAAGAGGAAGAGAAGAGAGACAAGCCAGCAAATACTATTCCAACAACAAAAAATAATGGAAAAACAACAAATATCGGAAAGATGAGAAAGGCAAAAAACAAAAAAATACGACAAATGAAATACATGTAAAACAGAAACGACAGATAAAAAGAAAATAGGAGATATAGAAAAAAGAAAACCGCAAATATCAGAGTCAAATTAGAAATGACAAACGAGATATAAATACAGAAAATAAAGCAAAAACATAAGACGGAAAAAAGAATCAACAGACTACCGAATTTAGTGTATGTAGAGAAAAACAAGAGTCATAACAAAAATTTAAAAAACAGGGACTAAAGTCATCATTTTTGCATAAAAAGACACTACGAAAAATGTAGAGAGAAAAACAAAAAAATACTGCAGAGAGAAATGCAGAAATTAAATAAAAGACAGGAGAAATGAGTAGAAAAAACAGGTGCGATGAAAAACCGCAAACATAGAAAGACAAACAGATAGAAAAGATTAAAAAGACCCAAAAGCCAAAAAGACCAAAAAGAACTAAAAAGGCGGAAAAGACCAGAAAGAACTAAAGAGACGAGAATGACGAAGAAGTTAAAAAGACATAAAAATAAAAGACTAAATACAAAAAAGGCCAAGAAGACATAAAAGACAAATAAGACAAAAATGATGCGAAAACAAAAAAGACCATAAAGTCAAGACAAAAATGCAAAAAAAACAGAAAAGACAAAAGGACAAAAAACATAAGATGTAAAAGGCAAAAAAGACTTAAAAGACAAATACACTAAAAAGATTCAAAAATGATAAATCGGCATAAAAAGACAAAACAAACAATAAAAGAAAATTTGACACAGGAAAAGAAAATAGAGGAAAGCAACAAAGTATAAAGAGAGGAAAAAAGTAAAGGACGAAACAAAAGATGAAAAATCATAAAGGCAAAAAAAGTATTCAGTCAGTATCAAAAAGATAGCAAATAGAAAAGGTAGAAACTTGCAAAAATTACACGAAAGGCAGTAATACGGTAATAATCACAAGAAAGGCAGTAATACGGATAACAAAAACAAGAAAGTCAGAAAACTGTTTACAGAAATCAAAAGAAAAGGAAAAAATAGAAAAAACCAAATCAGCAGAAAAAAAGAGAATACCAAAAAGACTACAAAGCAGCATAGGCGGAAAGTGCATCTAACACAGAAAGCAATAGAAAATACTACAAAAACAAAAATAAATAAAAGGAAGAGATAGAAAACTGTTGACAGACAAGACAAAGGAAGCAGAACATACAGGAAGGACAGAAAAACAGCAAACAAAGTATAAAAAGAAAGGCAACAGAGCCACAAAGGACAAAAAAGATAAATAATACGGAAAACACCGCAAATATAGAAAGTACAACAGACAAAAAAGGGATGATCCATAAATGACGTAGCACTTTTTGAGTTATTTTTAACACCCCCCTCCCCCATCGTAGCATTTCGTCACAAACCTCTAAATACCCCCCTGGTAATTACGTAGCTTGACGGTAACTCTTCCCCCCTTTGTCCCAGTAAGTTTTTTTTTTAAATTCTGTTCTATTCCCCTTTAAAAAGCTACCTAGCATGACATGACCTCCTACCCCCCTGTCGTCACACATCATCACAAAATACAAAACTCCTCCCTCCCCCATATAATGCAACGTCATTTATGGATGATCCCAAACAGAAAGTAGTAGTAGATAGTAAAGACAGAAGTGACAGTAAAAACGGAAATGCCCATGGAATCGACATAAAATAGTAAAATGACCTAAAAAAATACAATAAACGGGAATGACAAAAAATTTAAAAAAAAAACTAGATATGCGAAAAATGCCGGAAAACAGTAAAACACAGAAAAAACTGAAAAGGCGGAAATAATGAAAAGAAAAGGGAAGAAATGGAAAAACAAAAAAGAAAAAAAAACAATGAATATAAAGAACAGTAAAGACAAGACAGCAAACACGAATAAAGCAGAAAATAAAAGATAAGACATGAAAGAGAGAAAATATATATATGAAAACAACTGATTGAAAAATAAAGAAAACATAAAAATGAATACGGGAGATATGAAAAGTAAGAACTAAAATAATGGAAAGGAGAAGATGGGGACGTCAGAAGCCGTGGGCAGAATAGAAATAATATCTAGAAGTCTAAAATAGAATAGAATCTAGAATAGAGAAGTGACAAAACAAGAATAGAAAAAATACAAAAAAAAATCAAATATAACGGAAGAGACTACGAATATAAAACGAGAACAGAAAGAATGACAGAAAATAAAACGAGAAGACTGAACAAACTAAAACACAGAGAGATAGTAAATTTTAAATAGGGATGATCCATAAATGACGTAGCATTTCTTGAGGGATTTTTAACACCCTCCTCCCCCATCGTAGCATTTCGTCACAAACCTCTAAATACCCCCTGGTAATTACGTAGCTTGACGGTAACTCTTCCCCCCTTTGTCCCCGTAATTTTTTTTAAAAATTCTATTCTATTCCCCTTTAAAAAAGCTACCTAGCATGACATGACCCCCTACCCCCCTGTCGTCACACATCATCACAAAATACAAAACTCCCCCTCCCCCATATAATGCTACGTCATTTATGGATGATCCCATAGTTAAAAATACAGGGAAAATACAAAAAAAAAACCAACTACCTTCATCAATCATTTGTACCACTGCCTGAGAATTCTTATTGATTAGCTTAACACTACGGAAGCGGAAGTTTTTCTGCTGCGACGTGAGTGAACGTATTATCCACTAGTTCAACCTGTTTGCAGACGATAAAAGTCGATGAAATTAATTATCGTACATGCATCCATTCAATCAATCAATCGCTCACAAGGACGGCATGTCACCAGCCCGCTCCCGCTGACATTTGATGCGTAAATCAACCAACAGACGAGGATTGTTCAACGTGACGTACGACGAATTGAAATTTCAAACAGAGGGTACAACTCAACGACGATCCTTCTCTACGAATAGTTATTGGCAGTTCAAATGATGTTTACCCAACGTCCTGTATGCGTCAATTCAATATCACCGCGAATGCTGCTATCGGCTATCAGATGCAACGGTTCGGTATCTCTATACGATTTCCCCCAAAAAAAATACCTCCTCGGTTATGTTTCGGATAGATACCAAGGCAAATCAAGCCCAGGACATGGTTGATGTGAGAAAAAAGTGAAACAGGCAACACTCGTAGCCGACAGCTCGGATGGAAGTGTAATAATCCTCACATAAAGCGACGAAAACGGTAGACATACGGAGAGCCATTACGAAATTATGTCATCCTGTTCCGCGCTGTTCTTGTTTTGACACGCGACTCTAGCCCAAACAAACTGGCGCGGCAGTTAGACAGGCATCAGAAGGCTTCGTAACTGCAGCAGCGACTTTATGTGGGTATGTATGTATGTGTGATGAGTGACAGTCTTACAGGATGGTTGATGACCAGGATTTTGGTATCAGGGCAGGCGATAGGGTTGAATTTAGCGAGTCATCAGTTTCGATTATTTTCCGACCGTATGATTCGATGTTGAGCGACAGGGTTAGATGAATAAAGGGTACAGCCTGAATGCTACCCTTGCTGGTGTTAAATTGCATCCACGCCACTCATTATTAAAGTGGCACATATCATATCACTTTTGTGACATCTCGACAGCTGTATACAGTATGGGGAAAGATTGCCGTTCGCTTGAAATCAATTGCAGTTCAAAATAATCCCATCAAGCCCATTGGATTTTTCGTTAATTATTCAACCGAAACGTCTAATCGTGAAATGAGTCGAACAGAGTTTTTAGAAGTCGAGTAAAAAACAGCTTCTTTCTAGATCCCTACATTTCTGAAACACACTGTTCATTTGCTAAAGACCATACACTCTAACGGAAGGAAGAAGCTTAACAAAAAAAGACAACTCAAAATTATGCAGTTTAACAAAGCCAACTCAGACAGCACTGGCATGGCAACCATATGCAAACACATGCCGGCACGTTTCACATGCTTGCTCATCGCGGAAAAGCTTCCTCATTCATCAAGCTTTAAACAGGCACTCGAGTCTTTGCTGCGGACTGGAGCCAGTGTGGCGTTTAGTTCAACGACTGGAACTGCTCCACCGTTTCAGCGTGGGTCAGTTTTTGTATGGATCAATTTTTTTCTCCACAGATATCACTCCCGAGCGGCTCGTTGAAACTTGCTAATAGGATGATCGTTCGTGTTGAGTAGCCGATTCGTTGCTGTTTTTTCGCCGGTATCATTTTGAGCTCGCTAGTTTTTTACCTGTGGAAAAGTTGGCGTATTAGAGGTTGTATTAATTTAAAAAAGCGAAGACGAAAAAAGATCATCCCTTTTCAAATGACAATCTATTTTGTATAATTTAGTATGCAAAGTTAGGTCAAAAGACAACGTTATTACTCCCTTAAAGGTTCATCAGATTAGATTATGACATAAAGATAATGCTGCTAACCCTATTTACGAGTTGTTACTTCGACCCGTTTAACAACTTTGACTTTCGCTTTCTGCTGGGGCCCGTAACCAGAATTTTGTTTAGGAAGGGGCTTAAAAATTTTACATGAATCTTTAATTCTGATCTGTTGAAATTTTGAGAAGTCCTTATGAAAAAAATTCCAAATGTAAGACAATAGCAACTAAAATCCTAAAAACATGTTTTTGTCGCAAGAAAGGCTATAGTACATCGACGGATTATTGATGCTGAATTTGATTTTTATTATTCATTTACAAATTACAACTTCTTCTCGTTACAACAACGGATATTCAAGAGTTCAAATTATTTATATGCTAACCAAAATATCACAATCCTTGACGGAGCTAGAAAATGCAAGGTATTCTAAACTACACGTTTGCAAGGTGTAGCAGACGCTAAATCGAAATGAGCAGAAAAATATTGTTAGAATGTTTGAACGAAGAGAATGACGAAATTTGCACAAAAGTTTCTGATTCAGCAGGCGATTTGTAGTTGCGCATTAACGATTCAACTTCTATTTTCTTGATTTGCCACTATTACCAGTTCTATGGCATCATGCTAACACATTTGTTTGATATATTCTATTTAAATGAAACTATTTTCAAGGCTGGCCCGGGCCTGGCAAATCAGACCCCTGAACACGTAAGATTCTTGGTGATCAATATGATTAAAATATATATATTTCAATGATTTAATCGACTAAAGGAAACTGCCCAGAATTTAATCTATTAAAGATTGTCCACCAATCAAAAGAAAATCCTTTAACACTGATTTCTACTAATCTTCTTCTTCTGATCTTCTAATTTACGTAAAATTTGTTAATTTACGTAAAATTTGTTATCAACTACAAATAAGAATATTCTCAATAATTTCAGCATCTCTTGCTTCCGGCAAACGGAAGGGTATACATCGCACTTACTTCCCCTTTCCGGAAGAGTAAGTAAGGTGTAAGGTCTACTTTCGGTGACGATATCCGTTATATTTTCTAAGTCAATTTGTCGTCACTTCGTTAAAAAAATATATTGACACTATTGTGCTCAGTAATTGGTTTGTTTTTCGAATAAAAGTAATTTATTCTAATTTTTTTCCACAACATGTTCGACTGCTCGAACAAAGTTGTAGTGTCTGTTTGATTACAAGTTCATTACGCCACAATTTGAGAAACAGTTTCAATTAAAGCTGTTGCACCTAACGCCTCAAAGTCCTACGGATAACGATGACGTAAGCGTCTTTCAAAAATGAGAGGATCAGAACGCAATCCCGAAAACACTCGAGTTAAGTGTATAGAAAAGATAAAAGAAGTGCTCTTGAATCGATTTCAATTGATTGATTTTTTTTCTTTTCCCCGTGATTTTTAATCGTCTCTCATTTTATACCATAACGAACAAAAATAAAACGAAAGTCTGTCACATACTGAAAATATGAAATCGAAACAATTATCCCAACTTATTGACTTATAGATGCAACCAGTTACAACATTTTAGTCGCTCTCCTTGATAGCCTAATGATATCTGTTTACGTCGTTTTCAAACATGCATAGACATTAATTGGAAAAGATCGAAAGCGACTAAAATGTTGCTGCTGGTGGCAACATTAAGTTAATTATGATCGATTGACTAATATGTGGCTTAGTTTTTGTTGACATCTGATGGAAGCTAAGATAAATCACGACAGTTAGTCCTATGCCTACTGTGTACGTTTCTTCATGAAACAAAACTGTCTTCCTTGGCTATATTGTTATCAGGCAATTGAAATGTTTTACATTTTATTACAGACATTAAATTTGCGTATAATTTAACTAGTGTTTTGGCGGTCAGTCATTTCTATCTCGTACACTTCCATGTCATCATCGTGGTTACTGTCATGTTCAAGTTCGCGAACATCTGATTTCATCCTTGTTTCATACCCTTACGGGTTACGAGTGTGGACTTCCTTAATGATGGTGCTGGCTGTTAATTTTGAGATACTTAATGCAGCTTTTGCTGTCAATATTACCTGAACAGCAGCTACAAATTTGGCAATTGTTTTGTGGTTCAGGTACTGATATTGAAGACTATGGATATGCAAAGATGTAATGTGTGTAGTGATACTATCACATTATGTTTTGTACGTGCGGGGTCTGGTAGTAGGTAACGCGTCGGTCCGTCTAGATTCTCACTACAAAACCTCATTTGAAATTCCGTGAATTACTTCCTAGATTTATAGTGGATTCCAATTCAGCTAAATGTAATATGATACTTTTACTGGTCTCGGTGCAAGCAAGTGGTATAAGTTCTTAAAGCCGAGCATTGATTTTCTCGTCGTTCATATATATGAGGGTGTTAATTATAGAGGGCATCACAGAAACCACGTGCACCATTATGCAAAGTGACTGGTTTCCCGTGGACTAATTTGTTGAACGTTACCAGCACTGAATTACAAATACAAATTTGCTGAGAGTCACCGAAAAACAAGTTTTTCTTTAAATTTATTTTTGAAAAATTTCGAGGAGGTTTCCTCTCTGGCTATGTACCTGGTTATATCACAGAGAACATATAAACTAGAAAAACTTACTGAAAAACCTGTGTAAACATACGAGTAAAAATAAGCCAGACAAATCACCATTGACCCTTTCGGTCAAATGACCCTTTCGGTCATATGACCCTTTCGGTCAAATGACCCTTCTTTCGGTCAAATAACCCTTCCATCGGTCAAATGGCCCTTCTTTCGGTCAAATGACACTTCTTTCGGTCAAATCAATCATATTACCCTTTCGGTCAAATGACCCTTCTTTCGGTCAAATGACCCTTCTTTCGGTCAAATGACCCTTATTTCGGTTAAATGACCCTTCTTTCGGTCAAATGACCCTTCTTTCGGTCAAATTACCCTTTCGGTCATATGACCCTTTCGGTCAAATGACCCTTCTTTCGGTCAAATAACCCTTCCATCGGTCAAATGACCCTTCTTTCGGTCAAATGACACTTCTTTCGGTCAAATCAATCATATTACCCTTTCGGTCAAATGACCCTTTTTTCGGTCAAATGACCCTTCTTTCGGTCAAATGACCCTTCTTTCGGTCAAATGACCCTTCTTTCGGACAAATGGCCCTTCTTTCGGTCAAATGAACCTTCTTTCGGTCAAATGACCTTTCGGTCAAATGACCCTTCTTTCGATCAAATGACCCTTCTTTCGATCAAATGACCCTTCTTTCGGTCAAATGACCCTTCTTTCGGTCAAATGACCATTTTTTCGGTCAAATAACCCTTGTTTCGGCCAAATGATTCTTCTTTCGGTGAAATGACCCTTTTTTCGGTCAAATGACCCTTCTTTCGGTGAAATGACCAACTTTTTGAAATCTTAAGTATATTATACACATTTGTTCTACGATTTCAGGTTTTTGCGTCGAAGAGATTAAGAGAATTGAAATCTGAGCCTTGATTTGTTATTTTTGATGCTAATTCGAAAAGAATCTTCAAGGTGCAATGTGGAGAAAACACGAATAAACCGAGTGGGAGTGTTGACAGCATATTCTACGTCCATGTTCAATCGTGCACTTGATTACCTGGTAAACGTACCTATTCGTTAGGTGGTATATCTTCTTAAATGCTTTGAAAAGGTTTCTGATTTTTATGTTTATTATTAGACCATCCACTAATAGAGGAGCTTGAGCTTGTGTGACCACCCCTGGCTGCTATTCCGTTATCGATCTGGACTAGCTGAAGTTGCACAGGGAATCAGTAGATAATTATGCTTGGGAGTAGCGAAACATCCTTCAATGTGCAACTCCGAAACATCCTTCAATGGTAATCCTAAATTATTTTATTGATCAACACCGGCGTCAGCCAGGCCCCATCGTAGATCGCGGAAGGAAAGGGAAGGAATGTTAGTCCGGAACATGCTTTTGCTAGAGGCGGTATATACTGCTGCGCACTCCACAAGTATCACGGGAGGAGGATATTTGTTAGTAAGTATAGAAGTTGGATTCTACTTCTTCATTACCGACGACAGAGAGGTGATTCCACTATCTGGACGAGATACCGATCCATCAACTCATTGACCGGGGACCAACAGCTTTACTTCCCCTCCAAAGGAAGACGTGACCACAGGATTTTTCATCTCAGAAAAATCTCAACGACCTCGGCTGGGATTGAACCTAAACCAACTGGAATGAGTGGCGGTCACGCTTACCACTCAACCACCGGCGCCGTCAATTAGACCATTGATATAAGAAAGCTTCATACTCGGTTGTCATTTTATCAAAAATCGACCAGCAGTAGCGCCGATTCGTTGCCAGTTGCTATTTGTTTTGTTTTGAAAACGACAGCCTACTTGGATGTCAGTTATCAAAGAGATTGTATCAGATTAGGTGATGCTACTAAATATGAAGGACCTCCCCAAAAAGCTAGCCATTTTGTTGCACCTTCACAGAGTGGTACGGAAACTAATTAAAAGTGCGAAGATAATCACAGAAAAGCTAGGTTTTTTGCTCTTCATCGCCCGTTAGCAATAGCGCATTGTTTGCAGCCTTGTTGGACATTGGTCAAAAGGGTTCTGCACCTCACAATCTTCAGCCGGAAAGCGTGCATACCCACAGCCGCAGAAACGAAGCCCACATCCTGCTGAAACATTTACATTGCAGGAACAGGAAAGTTATAGATAATCCGATCTAATTTTCCCGCTCGTTTCATCATATCATCTCTTTCCACTGTAACACCGAGAAAGACACTCAACCGAACTACTTTTTCGCCTGTTCTGGTTGGCGATACGTAGATACTCGGAATATCGGTCGATTCCTACTTTACGGCTCAACGGTCAAACGCAAGCGGAAAATCAGGTTTTGACCCGATATAAAAAAGAAAAAAAATGTTCTAGTTGAAGATAAAATAATAACTGATGATTAGTTTTTCTAGTGGAATTTGGTAATCCGGTATTTGATCCGTATAAGATGTCTTGTATTGGGAGGAAATTGGTGCTACGAAGAATGATTCTAAAATACTCTCTGACGAATTTAAGTTCATAGAACACACAAGGGAAAATGAAATAACTCAAGTGACATTTTCTTGTAACTTTACTTTAGAAAGTTTTGTGTTTTGGCTTTAACTCGCACTCTTTTTTGTTGTAGAGCTTTTCCTTCAAAAATTATTTGCAAGGTGCGTGAAAAATTAGATTTTTGTGTTTCGAGTTCATCTCGTCAGTAACCAGCACTAACTGGGAGTCTAGTAAGACAATGTATCTAAAGTCATAACCAAATTAGCACTAGTTAGACACGAAAAAATCCAAACAGTTCACACGACACTTGGAAACTGAATTTTAGCTAGTTTTTTATATCCGTGTAGTTCTATACCCATATATCATAGTGAAAAAAATCACCACTCATCCAAAAGCTAATATTTTCCTTCACCGTACGACCAGTGCCAGAAAAACCGTCTGGAACGAAAAAATATTCCTCTTCGACACGAAACTTATCCCACCCGGCCTCCAAATACACTAGCCTCAAATCTATTCCTTCCCCGACACGACTAGATCTCCTTTTAATCATTCCATCATCATTCGAACCCTCTATTTTATGCATTAGACCATCGCCCGACTAGAATTCGTTAGGCTCCGCAGCAAGCGAAGCGGTCCTTTTTTCCTCCTTATTCACACCTTCTACAGCCGATTCGTTCTTCGAAAAGCACCAATCGTCAAACATCCCCGCAGGGGATCCCGAACATCCATATCAACAGGCCTTCCATGTCTGGGCCCGCATCTGCACGCGCACGTTGCGCCTGCCAGCAGCGCCCACTTCGATGTGAGCTGGAATAATCGAGCAGAAAATGACTGTGATTTGCTGTAATTGATTCCAATAATTCTGCAATCTTCCGTGTTTCCATCGCGCTGAAGCTCAGACTTTTCTCCCATTTATGTTTTGAGCATGAAATTTTTTCTCATCCTCATTTCCTTTCTCGAACTGGCACTCACCCCTTTCGCCGTATGGTCGAATACGGTTTGGTGGAAATGGCAGTTCTGTTTTTTTTTGCTTCTTCTGCCTCACACTTACACTGCAGTTTTGCCCCGGTAACACTTTTGCTTAATCGGTTCTTGAGCGGATTGCACTAAATGGCAGGCCATAATTCAAATAGCTTCCTGCTCAACGGGATGTGTGATTACGGAAAACGAAATGAATTTTTCTTCCGCCCTGTTTGCTGTTACTGGCGATGGCACAGTGCAGCTGTTCTGTGCCGGTCAAAATGGATTTTATTGTGTGTTTATAAAATATGGTGTTGTTTCAGAACTTTTTTATCTTAAATATGACTATTAGACACGTACATTCTTTCATGTATAATGAGCCTAGCCCGAATACTTTCACGTACTTTTTGGATAGTGCAATATATTTACACTTCCAGATTGCGTCATAAAAAAAAGCATAAAACGATTTCACCAACATCCGGCTCTTAGTTAATTGATTTGGCGAATATGTCCTCTATCATCGATCAACCCGCATCAGCCAGTCATATTCAGATGGCGCTGCAGACGCAAAGCGGAAAGAACGGGTGTACTTTTTAGTAGCTCCAATCACTCACATGCATATCAAAGTTATTAGAAGTTGCGATAGAATATCTATACAGAATTGCACTAGTCTCGCGATAGTTCCACAAACTAACACTTAATTCAATACAATAAAATATTTGCTGAATGGTTAATTTCAATTTTCAATTAACTACACTCTATTTCACTGAAAATTGACAAAAAAAAACGAACACAAACGCGTCCGTGCGTTTTGGCAGTGCTGCCGCTTCTTTTTGAACTTTGAATATTACTGTGCCAAAATTGAGATATATTTAACAAAAAAACAAAACATTCGCTTTTAAAATTGAACGAAGAGCTGATATTTTTGAGTTCATAAATTGTCTACAAAATCAAAGTCTATTAAATTAAAGTAATCATATCACGAAAATTTTCAGTTTAATTTAATACAAACGCTGGCAACAATGATGAATTCAATTTGATGGCCGTCCGCCTTCTATCATCTTTTAATCAAGCGAATTGCTAGAAATGGGAGCCGGCGTCAGACTTTTAGCCCGAGTGGGTAGTAATATAAGCATAGAGCTCGCATTATATTCACATAACGGAACTTGCCGTGCGTTAGTGTAAATGGAATCATGGTACATGGAGGATTTGAAATGCGCGTTTTGAGTGGGTAACTACCCAGTCGATTGTTTTCGAGTGGGTTGTACTACCTATACTACCCACATTATCCGTCGGCCTTAAATATCACCTAATTCCTGGGACGTAAGTTCAAGGAGCTATTAATTTCGTCCAGCTAGGTTTCATCTGTGGTCCACTGTGCACTGTATGGCATCATCTGCATGGAAATAATCAGGAACGTACAGTTCGAATGTTTGATGCATATGGTTTGATTGAAAGTAGGCGGCCGCAAACGAGATGTGGGAAGAGTTCGATTACCAATTCAGTTGCTTGCATTACGAAGCGACGAAAGCTAAATCTCATTTTAGAAATCAGTGTTTAATATGCCAATTGAATCACGTATCCTGCCGAATTGAAATTCTACGCAATGATGGCAAAGCAATTTGGGATGGTGACAAGACTCAATTCAAAATAAATGCTTCAAGTACTCAAAGACATGCTAAACTTGCATGCAACTATTTTCAATGCTTTGAAGAATTCTTATGGTGAGGGAAAGCCGATAAATAAAAAGAAATGCGGTTGCCAAATTAAGTGCCAGAACAAAAACAAATGTGTTGTCAAGTGCCAAAAACATGGTTGAGCAATCAACCAACACAAATTGGCGCGGAAATTAGGTAGTTCAAGCTCAAATTGTCCACTGCATTTTGAAGAAAAACAACGTTATTTATAAGCATGCACCAAAATATACAGCAAAACAACTCGAAAAATACCGATTTGCTGCCGTACACTTCACCGTAAACACTTTACGAATTGAAAATGTACCATTTTGAACGATGAATCATAATTTACATTTTACCGCCATAAAATAAGTGGAAGCGATGGCGTTTACATTGACAACATTAAAGCACCACCAGACGATGCCCACAAATCTAAATTCGACCCCAAGTTGTTGATGGTGGCAGCAATTTCGGAAAAGGGTGTTTCAGTGCCGCTGATCCGCCAAAATAAAGCTACAATGGTCAATGCCGATGTTTATATCAGTAAATGCTTGTCGAAATTGGAATTGCTCGACAAAATAGTGCACTCGCGTAGAAATCCTAGTGCAGCTGCAGATTCGTAGTTCTCGAACCTTGTTTTGCGCGCAGAGGCAGACGGAAATCGCCATTTTTAAGCCGCTATTTTGAGTTCCACCCAGATACTGATTTTTGCGATTTCTTAGATGATAAACGAATTTAGCCATCAAAACCAGAAGTTCTAACACCTTTTTATTGTTCCAAAGAAAACTAACGACCGGATTTTTTTTGAGCAAGACAATTTTTTTAGCATAGGGACGCAAGACCTTACTTAAAGTATGGTTTTTTAGTGTTTCGAATTCTCCTCGTCAGTAACTAACACCAACTTAATGCTGGTTAGATAAGCCCAAACTGATACCAAATTAACGATAGTTACTAGCGCCGTTTGGGAATTTCGCATAGCACCAGGCGTTTGGTTCTTATACCAAGAGACGATTTCGATTCACATTCCTCGTCGGTAAACAGAACTTCTGCGCTTACTATCGAGACATCACCCTGTACCAGCCAGTTGGTTAGCGTTCACACAAGATGTGTGTCCTTTTGGATTTTAGTATCCAATGTGCTGGTTTATACTTACCTAACTAGCACTCAGTTGGTGTTAGTTACTGACGAGAAGAATCCGAAACACAAAAAAAACACACAAAAATTTTCCCCATTTTCGTCTAAAAGAAAGAGAATGTCCCCTTAAGAAAAGTCTAGTAAGGACTGACACGTTAGAAGAAGCAATATAACTCGTCAGGGTAATGATTTGGCACTAGGTGGGAAAATACCCTAAGTTGTATTACACTATCCTTAGAGTGTAATTATTGTGAAACATGACTCACTCCTAGCTATCATATTCATTCACGTTCTTCGTAAATTTGTTGTTTCAATTTGTATACATGAACGTTTATGTTACTCTAGGTAATTGTTACATATTTGTAAAATAATGTAGGGTTAAGGTAGGCTACAATTCTTCTTTTGTTACCGAAAACCAGTGATGAATTCGCTATTCAGCAAACAACGAAGGCAGTGGTGGTGGAAGGCGGGAATTGTACTGATCGCGCGGCGAAAGGAAGATTGCTAACCTCTAAACTGCTTAGGGTAAAAACGATTTTTTTCTCTGGATAATTCCAGTTCGAGACGACACGCGGGGTTGCTGAAAAAGAAAAGAAAGAATCCGCCCGCCTATCCGCCGGTAACAGCAACACAGTAAAAGAGAAAGGATTGTTTATCTTTTTTCTCTGTAGCTACGAAAAATCGAATTTGTCGGTAGAAGTATCTTGGCCGCCCTGTCATCTAAGGTCGGTCGGGCCAAAAAACAAGAACTCAAATAGAGTTTACCCCTACTTACAGCATATAGGAGATCTTTATTATAAAGAGACTGAGACGTCGATTTCTAACCTGAAAGACAATGTTGGTTATGAAACAGTTTAAAGCTAGAATATTGGAAACTGTGTGAAGTAGTTTACGTGAAAATTTCAAGGCCTTGTCTACAATTCCTTGAAAGAGAAAATAATAAGGGATATCGTCTAAATTTGCCAACTTATTTACTACCACGCAAGGTGGTCCGTGAACCAGTTCACGAAGCATGAATAGATTGATATTCCATTGATTGGTTTTGGAAACTGATTTACAACCACGAAAACCGATAATGATTTGGCAATGACAGCGGAAACTGGACTGAAGTTCACAACAGAAAAAAAAAATAATTCCTCTATAAATAAAGCGTTATGCGGGTGTTCTGAAAGGAAAATTGAACGCAATTATAAAACACATGATTTTTAGGACTTTTTGGTGATATCCAACGGGGAAAACAGATCGAAATGGTAGGTCAAGCGAAAGCAATTATGTGAAAAAAAAATCCTCCAGAGGCAGTGTTCGAACCCGCAACCTTTGAGACTCCGGCCCAATGCACTGATCCATAAGCTATCACTGGGAATGAAGTTGGAAAACTAAATAAATTTTGGTTTAAACTTTTGTGAACACTTTTTTGTGTTTTTATCTAACCCAAAAAAATCGGTACCATAGATATTTCATGAGCCGCTCAAGCAATCCCCTTCCTTTTTTTGTTTACAAGCTTATTAATTTGTATATTCTTTGGCCTCTTCCTTTTGGAAACTTTTAATTTTTTGGTGCATTTAAAGACAATTTTTCGAAGAAAAAAATATTTTTGTTCAAATGACCACCATATTCTAAGAATGAGTCAAGGACTAGATAATTTAAGACCCTTTTCGAATTTTTCATTTTCGATTAACGTACGAGCGCCAATCCATGATACCATAATATATCTATTTTTGGCAGTAGCAAATTAAAGTATATTTTGGAATATGCAACAAACACCAATCCATTTTGCCTCCCCGTTTCTGAGAAAAATAATTTTATGAATGTGTCAGAAAACAAGGGTAAAAAACTTCTATATCCCCTTAGCACTATCATGAGTATTTCATGTTGTTCTTGTTAATAAATTCATCTATAGTAAGTCGATTTTGGAGTTGTACCAAAACCAAATTTCGTACATGTAGGAGTTAAATAAGGGTAATTTTGTGATTGGTACATAATGCACATTCTCTCGCAAGGCTGTTGCTGTTACCGCATTGACATTGCTAGAGCAAAATCTATAGTGACTATTTAGTATATGTATATTACAGCTTAAAACAACCAACAAATTGAAAAAAAGGTATCGACTTCTTGTTTTGAGACCTTCCATTTTCCATAACCCTTTCTTGCCAACTTTTTTTTTCTAGCATATATAAGATTCCAAACCAAATTTCCTTTTTTTTTTTTATATTTCGTTTATTTGACACGGCTCATAGCGGTAGCTAAACGGAGCCGTGGATCTTTCATATGTTAACAATATGTGAAAATTAAAAATAAAATTATTGATTACCCGATGGATCTCGTGCGCGCAACTTTTTATTGCGAGCGGAGACCTTCTTTCGCGGCTCGCCTACGGCGTCATGGGGATCATTTAATTCTCTTCTATCGTCTTGGTGCTCAGATGGTCTTTCCTGCTTATTACCCTTACGGGTGACCAGTGTAAATCCGTCGTCATTATTTTTATCTTCTTCGCCGATATTGCTTACAGTGGTATTTGGGGCGCTGGATGCTGCTTTTGCAGTTGTCAATATGGACTGAACAGCTGCCACAAATTTTGCAACCGTTTGTGGTTCAGGTATTGGTATTGAAAACTCTTTTTTGGGTTGGTTTTCCGTGGATTCGTTGGGAATCGGTAGTGATGAATTCTCCTCTGTATCTTCCGCGCAAGGTTGTCCGTGGTGTGCTGTCTGATTACAATACTTGCAGGTAGGAGTTTGCCCCTCGTGGGTGCATAACGTAGTTTGATTAATAGTAGATTCGTGGGTTTTAAGTTTTATAGTCAAGTGGGAGGGGATAGGTTTTTCGATCCGCATCCTCACCACAAGAACACCGTTAGGTGTACCCGGGAAGAAATTTCTCCACGTATCAGGTGTAACGGATTCTACTTCTCCGTATCGCGACATGTATTCTGCAACTAGATTAGGAGGGGTACGTGGTGATAGGTCATGTAACTTTACATCTACATAGTCTTTTTCTATATACACGGGAATCTTAATTCCAACTTTATCACTTTCAGCCACGTGCTTCAAGTTGTTCAGCAAAACAAAACGTTCAGCTTTGGCTAACGTGTTGAATGATATGAGTACTACATTGCGAAGATGATGATACTGAAGGTACATAACCTCCTTGAGCCTAAGCTGCATCTTCACCTTCAGCAGGTATTCCACTTCACTAAAACTCAATCTTATTGAACAGAATTTAAAGTCAACGACCGCTGTGTTGGGTCGGAGCAGACTTTTTTCGTCAACTTTACTCATGACGGCACGAATAAATTGAATGTTTCCTTTGTTCTCGAGATAATGCACACTAGATCGAGAGGTTGCTAGCTGTTGTTCACTTGGTTCGATTGTACGTCTGGCTTGGGCAGAAGTAGAAAGTAGACTGAACCAAATTTCCTTTCAAACTGCTCGTGTAAATAAAAAACGAAAAACCTGTTTTGATCAAGACAGGTGCTTCTCTAGCAGTGCTAGAAGCTGCTCAATTTTTACCTTTCTATATTCAATGTACATCTCCTGAAAAATTTACAATAGTTCAATAGTGTGGAAAAGGTAGTTGAAGACAGTCAAAATTGATAAAAATTTTTAAGTTTTTAAAAATATTTGAAGACAACGAAGATATTTTAAAATTTATTTTTTCACCGATAATTGACAGTCCCTGGCAACACTGGTCCAATGGAATTCAATTAGAATAATTGCAATAACTTCAGTTCTATGGATAATTCTTGTAACTGTTAGTGCTCAAATGAAAGCTTATAGTTACAGTAATGAGCCTTACTTAGTTTTGTGAGCAAATCTTGGCTAACCCAAAAGTTATAGCTATATGAAAAGGTTGTTGTTTATAAACAAAAAAACAAGGCTTAAGTACAGCTTTTTACATATACTGCGTATAGATTTCAAAAAATATTACCTGGTATCCCTGCACATAATAATGAAATGGCTCTGCGGGGCTTAGAAGAACTGGCATATTTTCACCTTTCTTTTCAATAAAGCGTTTGCAAGTAACCTTAAAAGATCACGGAATTATGCGATTTGAAGTTTCAAATCGCTTCATGCCGGTCTGAGCGTTCTGTTTTCCTCCCATCGCCATTATTACTCAACGCCTTCCGTTCATTCTACCATAAATTCTACCCACCATCGTTGGCTTCCAGCATCACCATCAGGTCGTCCCACATTTCATTTCATGGGCCACTTTAATGTTCTGAAAAATTGGGCAAATCCGTTCTGTCCCGTCGCATTCGCCCCTTCGCTTCCTTTCGCCGGAGGTCCACGCGAAATAAATATTCACCTGCTGGGAGGAATTCATTCACAACATGCTCCTAGGTAGGTAACATTGATTTACAACATGTTGTTTCCTCACCGCGCGGACACCTAGACCGCCGGCAAGGGGCAAAATTTCGTTCCGACAGATCGTACGCCCTACGGTATGCGGTAGTAATTTATAGGATACTCACCAAATTTAAGCTCTGTCACGCCATTTATCACTGCGAGCAGCATCACAGCCACACACAGACAAACAGACAGACGTTTTCGAGGTTGCAATGTATGGACGTTCGAAAGGAGGAGGTGATGCGATCGGCTGACCCCTAGGCCGGAACCACGCCGAAATTCCGGTGTGGTGGTGGTAGTGGTGACTACTGGCTGGGGCTGGCAGCGAGATTTTTGCTCACCATTGAATTATGTACACCGTGTGACCGGTAGAAACTTCTGTTCGATGCGGGACGGCAACGTCGGGCTCAGAGAGTAAGTCAGTCGTCGCTACTTGCTAGACGGATTGTTGCTGGGATACGTCAGCCGTCGCGACATGGTGCGACGGGACGATAGGAAATCATATTTTCCTCATGAACGCGGAAATAGAAGCAAGTGCTTGTTGTGAGAGGGTGTTTCTTTTTCTACAGGACGTTCTTTTATATTTTTTCGTTGAAATGAGGATTATTTTTCGGCAGTACTGGAATTAAATGTGTGGATTTTGTCCTCGGTTTCGCGCTTTTGAAGCATCTAATGATAGTTAGGGAGAACAATTATTTTAGGTGCAGAGATCTGAAAGAGAAAATAAACAAAATTTGAATTTGAAATGATGTTGAGAGGCATTGAGTACTGGAAAAGTGGTGAAATGTTCTCTTAATACGGAGATTTTCTGTCTCTTAATGATCGAAGTGTCGTTTCTTCTTCGATATTGGGATGTCTTTTTCTCTTCAAAAGGGATAAATTGGATGTGCAGAACTACGAAACCTAGATAACGTAGGATTTTTGTGATTCGGATGCATCGCAACATTGCATAGTGCTAGACGTTGTAGGAACCCAAAATATAGCCAAAATATGCTGTGCTTGCTTCCCGAGACATCATTTGGGAGCTTTATTGTAAGAATGTAACTCTTCAAGTATTGTCGAATAGTTTAGCTCAGCCAATTTAACTACAGATACCAGTAGACATATTTCATCATTATATTGGCATAAATTTAATGACTTGTGTGGACAACCTCTCCCCAGCCAGATCCGCAATTATTCAATCAATCAAACACCTACGCAAATCAATACGGTGAGCAGCTGTCAGGATTTTTGTTTTGTTGACACTATTTACCAAGAAATACACATTAATTGGATTGCATGATTACCCGGTTCCCGCGGTCGCCATATACCGTCGCACGCGCTCGTGGGCAACTCCAAATCAGCTATTAATTATAGTTATTGAAAATGCATATATGGATGCGAAATTAATTAAAATGTGTTGTTTGTGCTGCATCCAATCTAAATATTGTGCTTTGTTCTACTGGCGATGACATTGGCTGTGGCCTGCAACTATTCCACTGTGTAAACTAAATAGTTAGACAGACAACATTTATGCACCACAGGCTGAACTTTGATGCGAAATATCGAAATTGATTAGTGTCAATATTGACTACTGAATCGATCGTTAGCCGCAACCAATGCAATCAATGGGGGAATTTTGCAACTACAAATTAAGTTATTTCAATCCCTCTGCTTGCTCACTAAACTATTGCGGCTTGTTTGAAACTGGGACAGGATTTGTACGAATACCGGAAGTGTGCTGCGTTATGAAAACATTTAGATGCAAAAATTAAGATGGATTTGTAACACTGTCTACCTATTATGTGATAAGTTTTAGTTGATTCCCGTACCAATTTTCCCAACCGTAATATTTCAACAAAACCAAAGGCATTGTGTCAAATCGAGTACCACTTTTACCTTTAATAGCAGAACAAAGCGAATACCGTGTAAGCCCACATTACACGGATCTCTTTTGCGACCTGTTCTCTCTAACAGTGCCGGCAAAAACGCCACAGCATAGATGCATGAAACCCAACTCGACGTCTATCGGGACATGGTTCCCGTGTTGTACCGCCGAACATTTTCTAAACCGTTTACCGTCTTTACTCCAGCTCTGTCGGGTTTTATTGTGTGCGCGAGCGAGGATCGTCCTTTCCCAGTGTTGTCAATGAAACCCCACCGTGGAAACGGCCAAGGAACAAAGAATCACCGACACATATAATAAAATCCGGCAGCCAGTCAGCTAGCCAACCAAGGGATAAATGTCAATTTATCACACTTTTATTTCTATAATTCAGACGCTCTTTATCACGTGCAGATTCCGCCGATTGTGTCACTTTCGTGAGGATTTAGTTTTTGATTTGTGTCACTGCTGTACCAATGTGTCATCAATGGAATGGTACGAGCTGTTTCGGGTTAAGGGAATGATAGAGGAAGAGTGGGGGGGGGGAGACCATGCCATACACGTACAAAATGTGATTGTTTTCCACGCAGCATCCTCCGAGTCATACGTGGATGCTGGTGGAACGGGAAAGAATTATTATTTACCTGGAGCACCAGGATTCCATGTTTAGATATTGATGGGAAAATTGTTCCCGTCGAACGCCTGGAGAAAAGGGTGGCATTTTCGCTTGTCAGTTGGGTGGTAATATAATATTCGTAAATCGCTGCTCGGAATCGATTGCTTGGCATTGGTGATGATATGATAATTGAATGGTTCCTTATATGTTTTAGGAGTGGCGGTATTTTTTGGAAGGACGAAGTCCTCGTTTTACGGCAGTATTTTCCATTCCTATCGTGTACTGAAAGGTAGCAGGACGGGGTAGAGAAGAGGCTTATTTATTACATAGAAGAGCTCTTCTATAGATGTCGCTGTAGGTTCCCTTGCCGTATCCCGATAGGTATAGGATTTGTAGTATAATTTTTTCAATACCCTATTTCATTTTCGAATTCTCAATGTCTCCCAATGTCAATGTCAAAGTAAGCTTAGATGCCAAATTTCACATCATTTGGACAATTTCAGATCCCGCCAACTTCGCTAGAAGCTTTTTACATTGGTACTATGGGAAAATATGGAGGAAAAATATTTTAAATGCTATAATTTGTTTAGTGCCGCTAGAAAAATTACAATTCTCGCCTCTTTTAAAGGAAAACTAGCTAATAGCCATCGCGTATTGTTGCGACATTCAACGAAATAGAAGTAAAACACAATATGTACGATTTTCATTTTGGGTATGCCTCGAAATTTCCCATATTTTTAGAGAAACTCAAACGTTTCCGTTTAAATACTAAGATTTTTGTAAAATAAGGTATAAACTATATATTTGTACATGCTACTTCAAAATTTATAGCATTTAATGAATTGTTTTTCCTCATATTTTCCCATAGTGTCTATGTCAAAAACTTCAAGCGAAGTGGGCGGGAGTCTAAAATTGTCCAAATGATGTGAAATTTGACATAAGAGCTTACATTGACATTTGTAACAATATGGAAAGGAAAAGGGATAACCTGGAGAATTCAAACAAAAAAAAATGCGATGCCCTAGTGCACAATCATTATGGCAATCGATGCATTGCCAAAGTTTTATGCCGACGGTTGCCACCCCTGGTTAGATTTGGACCCGGAGATTTTTATTGAGCTGGGGTTAGACTTAATGAGATCCGGAGGCATGTGCTGGAACCAGATAGAATTTTGAATCACAGTGATTGCTACATAGCATTTTGGAAAACATTTATCGCTTTATTTTATTAATAAATTTAAAAAAAATAGAGCGCTCCCTTTCACTCCTTCTGCAAGCAGTCACGGTAAAAATTTAGCACATGTTTTCGTATGCAGAATGCTCATCACTGTTCTGTGCCGTTCACATGCAGCTCTGAATTGTTCACGCTATAGAGCAGTTTTAACAGTTAGTGTAGAATATCGCTTAACCGGTTAACCGCAAAGAATTTAAGAGCAGCCATTCTCGCTGTGGAGGATAAGTCGAATAAGAGCTGTTTTCCTCTACAGCTAACAGCAGAAGAAGCTAGGGACAGATAATTTATAATGCATTTTGAAAAATCAATCTATCAAAACAGAAACTCAGAATGTATATGGCGTTGCATGTATCACATCGCAGCTCTGAAAGAAAGTAACTCTACGTCCAACAAAAAGTCAAACGAAATGGACCAACGAAGGGTCTTTGCTTCGTGGAAGTAAAAGCTATGAAATAATCCGTCGAATCACGTATCACTCGGAGAAAGTGATGTATACCCCAGAGGCCCGGAGATCATCCACAAAAACCGAAGTTTTCGGGTCAAATCCGGAGAGGTGGCAACCCTATGCCAAAAATGATGACGCAATAAAGCTAAAGAATAGAAACGGCGAAAAGACGCGGAGAATACAGAGGAGGAACGAACCGAGCAAACCTAAGATCAATCCATAGGTAGGCTATAGGTCGAATTGTTCGAATTGTTATATAAGTTCAAATGCGCCTAGTGACCCAGCTAGAAATTACGTCAAATATCTGTTAAGCCAAATGATGTTCAGTATAATCCCATCTCAAAATTATGCCAAATGAACTTATGCCAAATGGCCAGTGTTCTGTTGCTTCCTCTATATATAGTAATAGCAAATATTGTTAGCTGATCCGGAAGCATAAAACTTTAATTTGATATATGAAACAAAAGAATTTAATTATCTTCAGAAAAAAAATCGACAATATTTCAATTTGAATTAATAATTTCGAATTGAAGATATGTTAAGACATTGTCAAAAATCTCCTGGCATCTCTGTGTCTTTATGCGACCAGATAAAGGCACGTACAGAATTTTGAAACATGAACATACCTTTCTTCACAATTATTGAAGTATAAATACGGTATGGAACGACCTGAGAGCGGTGAAATCTAGAGAAAATTTTCAATAGGACGTAAGTAAAAATGAGATGTTCTCTTTGGGGTCTTTCTCTTCTGTTAATTACTCGGCCATTGCAACATTTACTACTCTACTCTTTGCATAATATTCTAGTAAAAACCGTCAGCTTTCGATATGTGCTGGAAAATTAGTGCAAAGTGTTGTATTGACGTCGTAATAAACGAAAGAGAAAGTAAACAAAGAGAGGCTCTCAATGTTACTTACGTCCTATTGAAAATTTTCTCTAGAAATACTTCACTTTGAATCCTACGAAAACTCTAATCGAATGCCTCAATAATCGCCTTACCACGATTTGAGCCAATGCTCAACAAACCTAGTAGACAGTAGTGCCAACGGCTTCAAATAGGTAGGTTGATAATAAAAACGGGATAAAAATAGGCCTATCACCCTATTATTGATATTTGAAATGTTTGTACCAATACCTGTCCCCGTTGCTAAGAAACAATGCGTCTTGCATCGTTGTCTTCACTTTGCTATACAAAAAAGCTTTTGCTCGCTATTCGGCCCGCAGTCCAGCGAAGTAGGCGTGAGTGTGTGTGTCGACCTGCTTGCTGCATCTACGATATTCTAACGGTACCGCTACGAGTCGGCATCATTATTCACCCCGTTACGAGCGTGTACAATTTCAATTTCAATCTGCGCGCGGCTTTACTCGCTTACGGTTTGTAGTGGCGTCGGTCGAATTCGCGAATAAAAGTGATTTTCCCCGGGGAAAAATTATCGAATGGTGGAAAAAGAATCGTCGATTCACAAGTTTTTGTTTAGCAGTGCTGATTAGCAGATTCATTTTCGGAATTTCAAGTAACGTGCGTGTGGAAGAAAAATAGCTACACAGCTGATAAAGGAGGCGGTTTTTGTGTTGGCTGTTTTTTTTTCTAATATGGCCTAAATCTATGAAGAAAGTGAGTGAATAAATTTTCAAGGGGAAAGTGCGTCCCGAAGAAAGTGAGATTAAGATTTGGCGTAAATCAGCGAAAGAAGTGCAATTTATGGGCAATAAGTTGTTCGCCATTGAATAAAGCTTATTCCTTCTGTTGAGTGGCATTGGTGTTAGTGATTACATCTTTTGTTAAAAGTACAGTGCTGCCGGATAGTGTTTTGGGTGGGAGATTCTCATCGAAAAATAGCCGTTACTCATCGAAGTACAGATTAGTAGGTAGAAAAGTATTATAAAATTGAATTTACTTATCTTGCTTCTGGGTAAAAATATTTCTGTCGAAAATGATTTTCATTTCATAAAAATTCATCAATAAATTGACTATTGATAATATTAAGCTGCTCGTCTGCGTTTCTGCTTTAAAGCGAAGGCCGTGCATTCGCGTTCGTGAACGGCACATGGTGAATGGCCGCGTTTATTCTAACCAATGAACCGTTTTGAACTGTAAAAATTCAGAAAAAAATCATGCATGGTTTGGATCTTAGAGAAACAGATACCATCTGTTGCCAATTCGATCTGGCACAAAACTAAAATATTGCGCTAGTACCAATCAGTTCACGAGAAATCGTACAATTTACCAACATACCAAAAATGACAAAGCTGGATTGCCTTTGGCACCAGTAGAATTGATATTATGGCTATTGTTGAATGCAACGAAAATAATATTTAGACAAGTTGCATCTTATTTCAGAGCGAAATGATGTACAGGTTTAGGATTCGAAACCTACCATATTCCCACTATCAGCAAATGATCAAAAAGGAACGAACCGAAAAAAGCCAAATTTTCTCGCACTAAACCATCCTAATAGTCAATCCAACCCAACACAAAAAGCAAGCGCAAAAAATCAATTTGCCCTACCAGTGCCGGTTCCATATGGACATGTGAACGCAGGCTGACTAATTTAATGAATTTTAATAACTTCATTAAAGCGCAAAATGCCAGCACTCTACCTACCTACTTCATATTCAGTGACCCGATAAAACCTGTGATTCAGTATGGTGGCGGGTTGTTGAGTTTCACAAAATTTTACACCTGATTGTAGTATGATGCTCTAGCGCTAGCCAATCCGGGCAGGCGTCGAACTTTGCAATATACCACCTACATTGTACAGCCCATCACCACCGCGGCATGTGGGTCGTCGTAACCCACCAGGAAATGTCACTTATTTGGACCGAACGAATCAGTTGGAAATGGGCGGCTACAAAAATTAGCCTATTATAGCATCATGTGGATCGGATGACGCGCCTTGCTGGAGCAGGGAGATGTACTAGCATATAGAGAGAGGTGATGAGTTCGAATACTCTCAGCGTGATTTTTTGGCTATCCGATGGAATTTAAAATTACGTTTATAGACGTTCGTGTTCTGAACGAGCTGATGTGCCAGAACGTAGAATAGGATGTCACATGTTCCAGTTGTTGGTCCCGCATCGACAAAGCCTGTTTCACAAAAGGTTACGGTCAGGCGTCACATGGTCAAATAGTGATGATAAACATACATACACACACGGCTCTCCATTCGATGAATGGGGCAGAAAAGCTATCTCCTGTTGGTAATGGAAAATTTCCGGAAAAACCTTTCGGTTGAGGAAATTATTTCCATCAATGACCGTAACGTGTGGAAGAACGGTAAGAACATGACACAGTGTGTTGGGCGTGCACACAAACACACAATCGGACTACCGTATTCGTAGGCGGCACAAACGCCCCTATGGTCAGCGAACCGGAGAAGGATCCGTATTTTCTATTTCCTGTTGTGCCGTGTACGGATCGAGCCTATTCGGTACGTTGTTGAAAATTCAAAGAATACGAAAATGTAATCACCGGAACAGAAATCAAATCTGACTTGAAAGCAGTCATTTTGAAGGTTTCAACCATGAGCAAGACTATTTCAAATTCATTCCAAATATTCAGCAAGATTTGGATAAGGAAAGTGATTTGTAAAACCATTTGTCGACTTATCCAATTCTTTAACCTGTTACCTATCAATAACAAATTTATTCTACTTTCGAATTTCCACACCAGACTACTGTCAAGTTTCAGAGCGCCAACAATGGCCATGGCTGCATTCAAGCTAAATCGAATGTTGTCAAATATTTGCTCCATTAAATAATATGAAATCGAAAACACGGCTAACGATTTGTCACTCGATTAACTTGAATGCCTTTATATTCTCTTCACACTCAACCACTTTCCCTCGTTCTTGAAATCCTATTCATACAGGATCTCCGCTTCCCATCCACAGCAGCCAACATCCAGTTATTTGTTTTCTCAAGGTTGTTCGCTCACCAACCCATCAGCTTTTCCAAACCCTTGACACTGCTCACACACACCCCGTACCTCCAACCGCTCTGTAACTGAGAACAGTTTTCCGTTCTTTTGAGCTTTCCACAACGGTATTTTCACCCAATTGTCTCCAAGACAAACTGCACACCATATTTTCCAAGGCATCTCGATCCCGCTTAGCCCACCGAAGTGCTTCGGTTCGGGCTGACCGATAAAGTTGCAACGATTTACTGCACACTCGATCCCTGCTCACACCACTCGTACCCATCTATGTACCTAGCTTGTTACCTAGCTATAACCTATCTAGCTACAACCTAGACCTAAATGGAGAGACAAAATCAAATAAAAATGTACACCATATTTCTTCCTGTACCGAGGGCAAGTGAAATGAAGGGGGGCCAACCCCTGTATGGACTTGCTTGTTTCGTTCCCGGAAGCGGATCCGTACACTGACGGCTGATGGTGTGAGGATATTGAATGTGCGATTCGGAAAGCTGAAAATTCACTTTTGTCAATAATTTCAATATTCATTTTTCGTGCGTCATTTGTTATTTATCATTCGTCACTATACCACTCCTCTCTTGTCACTAGTCATTTGTCACTTGTAATTTGTCGTTCGTCACTAATCACTCGTAACTCGCCACTTGTCATTCGAAATTCGGCATTGGTCATTCGCCATTTGTCATATATCATTTGTCGTTTGTCATTTATTACTCGTCACTTATCATTTGTCACTACTAATTCGTCATCCATCATTAGTCGTTTATCACTCGGCATTCGTCATTCGCAATTCACCATTTGTCACTAATCACTCGTCATTCGTCATTCGTTATTTGTCGTTCGATAATCGTCTCCTCATTAGTGATGGTTCTTTGTTATTTGGTTTTCGTCACCCGTCATCCGTCATTCGTCTCCCGTCATTTGTCATTCGTCTTTTTGCATTCATAATTTGTCATTCGTGACTAATCACTCGTCATTAATCATTAATTACTCATAACTCGTCATTTGTCATTCAAAATTCGTCATTCGTCACTTGTTGTTTGTCTTTTTTCATTTATCATTTGTCATTCATCATTCGTAATTTATCCTTCGTCACTAATCACTCGTCATTCGTCACTGATCACTCGTCATTTGTCATTCAAAATTCGGCATTGGACATTCGTAATTTGTCATTCGTTCTACGTTACTCGTCACGTGTCACTTGTCATTCGAAATTCACAATTTGCACTTTTTTTACTAATCCCACGCCACTCGCTATTTGTCATTTGCCATTCGCCTTTCATCATTCGTCACTAGTCATACGTCATTGTCATTTGTCATTTGGTCATTCGTCATCCATCATTCGTCATTAGTCATTCATTTGTTAGACGTCTTTCGTCATTCGTCATTTGTCGAGTTCGTTATTCGTCTCTAGTCATTTGTCATTTGTAATTTGTCAATTGTCATTTAGAATTTGTCATTTATTGTTCATCCTTCGTCACTCATCATTTTTTATGTCTTCTAATTCGTCATTCATCAGTAGTCGTTTGTCACTCGGCATTCGTCATTCGCAATTCGGCATTTGTCACTAATCACTCGTCACTCACCATTCGTCATTTGTCATTCGATAATTGTCTCCTCATTCGTCACTTGTGTTTGGTCATGGTCATTTGTCATTCGGTTTTCGTCACCCGTCATGCATCATTCGTCTTTCGTCATTTGTCATTCGCCTTTCGGAATTCGTAGTTTGTCTTTCTCATCATTAATCATTAATCACTCATAACTCGTCATTTGTCATTCGAAATTCGCCATTCGTCACTTGTTGTTTGTCTTTTTCATTTATCAATTATCATTTGTCATTCGTCCTTCGTCATTCATCATTTGTAATTTGTTCTTCGTCACTAATCACTCGTCATTTGTCATTCAAAATTCGGCATTGGTCATTCGTTCTACGTTACTCGTCATTTGTCACTCCTCATTCGTCATTTGTCATTCGAAATTCGTCATTCACAATTTGCCATTTTCACTAATCACACGCCACTCACCATTCGTCATTTGCCATTGGTCTTTTATCATTCGTCACTAGTCATACGTCATTGTCATTTGGCCTTCGTCACTTCCTAATTTGTTATACGCCTTTCGTCATTCGTAATTTGTCATTCGTCAACAATCACTCGTAACTCGTCATTTGTCATTCGAAGTTCGTTATTCGTTACTAGTCGTTTATCATTTAGCATTTGTCATTTCTCTTTCGTCATTCGTTCTTCACCATTCATCATTCGTAATCTGTCCTTCGACACTACTCACACGTCAATCGTCGCTTTACTCGTCATTCGCTATTTGTGCTTCGTCATTCTTCACTAGTCCTGTATCACTTGTCTCTCGTCATTCGCCATTTGTCATACGTCATTCATCATTCGTAATGTGTCCGTCGTAACTAATCACTTGTCACTCGTCATTTGTCATCCGTCACTGATCTCTCATCCTTTATCATTCGTCCATCGTCATTCACAATTTGTCATTCGTCATTAATCACTCGTCATTCATCACTAATCACTCGCAACTCGTCTTTTGTCTTTCGAAAATCCTCATTCGTTCTTCGTTAGTAGTCCATCATTCGTCCTCGTCAACTGTCGTTTCCGATTCGTCATTTGTCACTCGTCTCTTATCATTCGGCATTCGTCATTCGTCATTGGTCTTTCTTCATGCTGCACTAGTCATTTGTCCTTCGTCAGTCGTTATTTGTAATTCATCACTCGTCATTAACCTATAACTTTTAATTTAGGACTTTTTGGTGGTATCCAAACGGGGAAAAACAGATCGAAAAGGTGAGTGAAGCGAAAGCGATTATGTGAAAAAAATCCCCACAGAGGCAGGATTCGAACCCGCAACCTTTGGGACTCCGGCCCAATGTACAAACCCTTAAGCTATCCCTGGGATATGATTATCGAATTGGCGATAGTGATCGTGTCATGCCTCTAAAGCGAAATCACACAACCGCTAGATACCATGGCTCAGGTTTTCATTATCGTCTGGTGTCTAAAAATCTTACGTCAAAAAAACCAAATGAAAATGAATTATTTGTTTTGATTTACGCAAGATTGGCCCACAAACACAAGTAAGGCTTATAACTGTGACTATTACCTTTCATGTTAGCACCAACAGTTGCAAGTCTTATCCGTAGCACTTAAACTATTGAAATTAGTAGGATTGAATTCGTAAGGACTGTTGCCAGGAGTAGTTTAAGTTAACTCTGGCAACCGGCGGATTTTCGTCAAGATTTTGACAGTTGTCAACATTTTCAAAATAGAATTTACGTATTACTCTGCCAGTCATGGTGGCCAAATTCAGCGCTCCGATTCACCTTTGTTTTAGATGTCAAATATCAAAGATGGATGGCGTTTAAAAATACAAGTAGACAATTTGATTTAGTATGGGAGAAATACACAATTTATATGTACTAAAGTTACTATTTTAATATAACACTTAAAAACAGAAAATTGTAACAAATTGAGGTGATTTTAGTTCCAGCCAAACTCTCGGTATAATCGATGTCGACAAAACGATGACTAGCATAGCTTCTTCTCGGCTTAAATCATCTTTCATTCTGGGACCAGAGCTTGCTTCTGAAAAGGCAAATCGAAGTTTTGGAGATTCCGATCGTTCACATCGTAGTCAATATTATGGCGTCGATACTTTTTAACCTACGCCAACGTTTCGATCCGAGTTGTTGGATCTTCTTCAGGGCCGGATTAACATCGACAAAGTTAAGTTGCGTATTGCATACGGAGAAAGTCGGTAGTGAAAGGGTCCTCGTATCTATGGCCACCATAGCGAGAAGAATGCATCGAGTGTTTAATCTAGAAATTTAAAAAGCAGTGGCCTTGCCGAAAAAACAAACAGCTCTAGGAATAGATCCCCGACGACAGACGAAATCGCAACCTTTCACTGCCGACACGTACGAAATCGCAGCCTTTCCCGAGCAAACGGAAAGCCCATAATACCCCCAAGGTCATGGTCCAATTTCACCCCCACTGCATGGTGTTTTGGTAGTGTTTAAATGGGGTCAACCCATGAAAGGACTATCGCCATGGTCCGGTAGATATCCCATATATCCCATATAAAAACCATATTTCGGTGTATTTATGGGTTATTGAGACATTTTGATGGTCATGAAAATTGGCACGGACCATATTTATGGTCTTTTCAAGGGGTTGTATGGTGTCTGAAACCATGAGAATTTGCTCGGGTTTACTGCCGACACGTTTGCAATACGCAACCTAACTTTGTCGATGTTAATCCAGCCCTGAAGAAGATCAAAACATCGAATCGAAACGTTGGCGTAGGTTAAAAAGTATCAACGCAACAGTATTGACTGCACAGCCGAATTTCCTTCTCCAGTTAATATTTCCAGTCGAAACTCTTTCAATATCTACTGTGAACTGAGTTCGGCTAGCAACGGTTTGTCCGGAGTTTCCCTTCAAAGAGAATTTTGACAATTGGTTTTACCGCCGCTATCATGTGCTTGTCGAGATTTTTTTCTCTTAATAATTATAACGATACTTGCACTCCAGACTGTTAACCACCCAGCTAAGCGTATCTTTTGTATGCCAAGTCTTCACTGGTAGTGTCAGTGAAGTGCATCCAACTTGAGCGCATCCAGAATATGTATAAAGATTTGTTTGTGTTTGAAAAATGCAGCAGCAGAAGCAAAAGCAGGACTTTCTCACTCGACGATGGCACAGTTCTCCTTTTATTAGATCGGCTACGCAGTGTACGAACCACCACAACACAATCATAAAAACAAACAAAGATTTCGACAGATCTAAGTGTGAATCATTTAGTTCGGGAAGCACAGAACTCTGTCAGAGACGGCTTGGTTAGCATGGTGAAGCCAGTTGAATGCATTTTAGTTTGTAGGGGAAGTGGAGTTGGGATGGACAACATGATTTGACGCTGTTTTAACTAAAATTATCTGTTGTTTTATAGAGGTTTTAATCTTAGGGTAATTCGCCTCTTTTTTCGGGTTAGAAAAATTCCCTATGAGCGAGGTTGGGAATGGAAGCCGTACTAAACTAACAATTTCTCTTCCAATTATTTTATTACTCGTCTTGAAACCTTGAAAAAAACACTAGTTCTAATTAAAATTAAAAACCTTCCACGTATCCCACATGCAGTCTTGTGTCCTGTGTGTCACATAAACGCCAAAGCCTCGCATGAATGTCGAGGGTGCTATTCAACTTGCTCCAGTTACAGTATTACCTACTTGCCTGACCGGCAACAGTAGGCCTGCTGCTCATTCAATTAGGAATCCTTTTCATCCCATTCAAACAGCCGCCCGGTTCGCGCTAGGTGATGTTTGACGAGCTACAACTAATTCACTCACTAGTTGGAATTTCACCTCACTCGGAGCTGTTGAAATTTGCCACGAAAGCACTTTCAAAAGGTGCATTCTGTTGGGTTAAATTGCAATTCAAACACTACACACATACATATATCAGTTCCACCGGCTGAAAGCGCAGCAAGCTTTTGTGTTCGTTTGACCCAATTTCTCCTCCATCTCCGGGTATTGAACTCATCGAGAGCCTTCCGTCCCGCTCGACCGTACAGTGCAGTGCAGTGGCAGGTAGGTGTGATAGGCTTAAACCCGGTTTGGTTCCTCGGGCGGCTGGATGGTTTCCGGGATCGGAAAATCAAATATGATAAAGATCGAAACACAAGATCGACGGAGGAAAAAAATTCTATAGGAAAATCTATTCAGAGCAGGCGAGTTCATGAATATTCAAAGCTGATTGATTCACTCGGTTGCTTTTCAATCATCGCATAGGGGATTTCGGTACGAGTTGGGACAGTGTCAGTTTGGTGCACCATTTTTTCTTCATTATTAAGTAAATTGGGTAAAACCGCTTGTGCATGTGAAGGGGACCAAACCTAAATTAGTTATAGAATTTGCGTCTCATCAGTATCCGACACTAACTTACGCTTACGCCGGAAAAATTGTTTTCCTAAGCGGGAACACTGCGTATCACGCGGAACATCACGCGGGACTAGGAGTTTGTTCGAGAACACAAATTGTATCTCCGTTTTTGAAACTAGCGTCAATCCGGTGCTGGCTTTATTCATATTATTCAGTGTCTGTCAGATCTCATGCACGCAACGTGCTATTGCGAGTGGAGACTATATTTTGTGACAGGGAATTACTATTTGCTACTGCATCTTGGGGAATCATTCACTTCTCTCGTTTTGTCGTTCACGTCAATCATCGAATTTCTTGTACTTCCTTGCTGGCTGTTTATTTGGGGGTGCTAGACGTAATTTTTGCAGTGGTCTTCATACCTGGCAAGAAGTTTAACGACCGTTTGTGTATCAGATTATCAGATCAAATTATAACATTCAAGGCTGTGTTTTGGATTTGGTTGCAGTGGATATGGGAGCAACCGGTTGTGGTGCATTCTTCTCAGCACGGTTCACCGTCTGAATACAATATTGGTACATTTGCCTAGAGTGGTTTGTGTAAATTTTGTTCCATGTGTTCTAAATGGTATTGTTAGGTAGAATGAAATACGTTTTTCGACCGCCATCCTCACTGCATAAACCCACCTAGAGATTCCTGAGAAGTTTCTGCAAAGTGTAACGGATTTGAGCCAAAACACATAAAATTTGTTAAATAAGAATTTCAATGTAACATTTTTCGGTATTATTTGTCATTGCAAAATAGTGTCCAGATGGATTCTCCAAAAATAATACCATTTGAAATTTTTAACCCGTTTGGTTTCAAAAATTTATTGCGGGGCACTCTATTGACCTATTTCAATGATTAAATCAGTAATGAAATCGTTAATAGATGCAGATTCAGCGTGATTTTTTCCGTTCAGAAAAGTCGCACTTTCGTTCATTTTTATGAATTGTTCATAACAACATAAAAAATATGACCTTTTTGACCACTTTTTCATATGCAAAAAAACATGCCACCGAGAGAAAAAATGGCTCGTTATTTGTGAATAAGATATTTTACACCGACCACCGCCGCTGGGGGGCTTTCGAACAACGGATTGAAGGTGTAAACAGGTTGCGTTTCCGTGAACCTGCTTGGACCAAAATGGCTGTCGCAGCTTTTTGAGTGGTATCAGTACTGGCTGGCATATGTGATGGAACTGGATAAAGACGACTTCTGTAAGCCTGTAAATTTTTTTATCGAGTTCAACACGACGCGACTGTTTCAATCGATTAACTAACGATGAAAAAAGGCTGAATAATTTTGGAAGGAGCAATTCTCATCATTATTATTATTGACTAATAATCTTTAGAGAAAGTAAAAAAGAGAATCTCTTTCTTAGTTACGTCTACTTGACAAAGTACTAGAGAATTAACTTCAGCATTAAGCATTAATAAACCTTTTTGGACAATGGCAAAATCAAGGTACGACTACACGATCTACTATCGCGTTTTTTCGATTAGATAAGATAAGACACTCCGTTATATTTAATGTCAGGTAAAAACCCTTTTCGTGTATTTACAAAGGCATCCAGGTTGTTAGATTACGGGTTTATAATCCTGTAATATTTTTTTCTTGACAAAGCTAGAGCGATTTATCTCTTTCCCAGGTTGATTGGTTTGAAGGTTTTGTAAGCATCATCAAGCATATTTTGTGTATCAGTTCAAAGAACCTCTGATAGACAATTGCTTTACGATGGCATTACGCCTCGATAGTGGTGCATCGAAGAGACCGAGAAGTCTAATATGTAAGCCTTTTTTCATATTTTGATTTTTTTCATACTGTACACCAGTCCAAACTAACGATCAATTATTAAAAAAAACTGTAAAAGTAGAAGCCTATTAGTATGGTAATAATTGTAATTTTTAGTACTAGTGTACAATTGTTACGTGCTAGTCGTATGTTTATCTGTGTATGTGTTGGGTCAGGAAATGGATGCGGAAATGGCGTATATGATAGAATAGTGGGTAATTTATTATCTTATGTGCAATTTTTTCTTTCCTAGGATTCGTTGATTTGTTCAATTCGAACATTCAATTCGATTCATTCCGGGAATGATCCTTTCCCGGTCAGCACAGTATGACAAAATCCTAATAAAATGCCGTTGTCGATAACAGTAAATAAATATCATTTGCTGGCATTTGGACGAGTTACAGTAGTTTGATTACATGGTACGTGTTCTTCTACTTTATTAGACTGATTTTGTTGTACTTTTATTAGTTTGCTTTTCCACTACTCATGTATACCAGAAATGATATTAGTCAACTTATACGCTTCTATTTAATCTCTTTGGTTCTTTTTTGTCTTTATTCGGCATGCAATTTTCTCTTTTTTACTATTTCTGAAATTTACCTTACACTAACATTCCTTACCACAATTTATTGCATATTCTTTCATTTACACTCACAATCTCTCTCTCTCTCTCTCTCTCTCTCTCTCTCTCTCTCTCTCTCTCTCTCTCTAAACTAACTTCTAAACGTACAAACGCTCGTAACCTCCGCGATAACACAAACCTGGTCAAAAAAGCGACCATTCAATTGCAATCATACACACATACTTATGTCGGCGATCTCACTAACATTAAAACACCCCGATAATTAAGTGAACGTTTTAGCACCTACAAATTTACAAACGCGGTCTTAACCATTAACCCACTCGTGATCATGAATCGGTCACGTCCGGTCGTACCTACTCTCCGTGCTGGCAATTTAGACTCATGCTTTCAGTTGGACCAATCATGTTGTCTCTCAAATCCACTGGACAACACGCTCCCTGGTCACATGACCGGAAACTCTAGTGATATGGAGAACTCTCTTCTAGTATCTGAACCGTACACTGAAAATTAGGCGTCAGCTTCACGGTCCGCGCGATCAGTCTAGAATACATGCGAATATACGAATAGCCAAATAGAATTTGTGTTCGCGAAATTACATACTCACTAGCGCATTCGACAAACACGCTAACATACAAACGCTCGAGCCCCTTCATCCACGTACACTTACGCCCGCGATCTCGTAAACAGAACAACATCTTAGTGGCCAAGTTTTTACAAATGCGCTGTCGAGAGTGAACCTATAAACTCTCATATCCACTAGACAACACGTTCCATGGCGACATGACTGGAAAGTCTAGTGATATGGGAGAACTCACTTTCTTCTAGCATCTGAACCGTACATTGAAAATTAAGTATCACATTTACGGTCCGCGCAATCATCCAAAAGCACACGTGAATATGCGAATGGATACGCGGTTATAAAATTGAATTTATGCACGCTAGCACACGCAACATACAAACGTCCACGCGACAAACAAACTCCCGCGCGATCGAACACGATAACATACAAACGCTCGAGTCTTTCACGATGATACACAATCATACAACACAACTTCACCCAAGATTTCGCAAGCACAAAAACGCCCCGATGATTCGATGAATGATTTCGGATTTATAAAGTCAAAAAAAGAAATTATCAAAAAAAAATTACCATATTTTTTTTTTATTTTATCGAATTGACAGGAGAAATCGGTTCGACATATCACAGTTTAAGTGAAAAATGATTGTCTGGTGGTGAAGTATTCAGTACCTTCGGATGGCGGCTTATTCTTTTTTGTTTGCTGATGGTCTGCGTATGTTGCTCGACGGCTTGACGGTTGCTATGATGACTCGTCCTTACGTTTTCGTTTCTAATTGGTCTGCTACGGTGCTAAATCCCTCCTTCATATTTTTGTTTTCTTTGCATGTGCTATATTGACTGGAAGCAGCTGGCCTTGAATCGCTTTGTGTAAGCGATGGCATTCAATACTGTGTTCCTTAGTTTAAAGGTGATCTTAGAACACTTCTCGCGTGTTTCTTGCAAACGGCCAATAAGTATACTGTCAAAATTTTCTTTGAGAAATAATTCCGGAAAAACCGTTTTCTCTTCCGTCTACTTCGGTGATTTATAGTCGGCGAGTAATGGTTTGTCCGTAATTTCTCCTCAAAATGTATTTTGTTTTGACAGTACGCTATTTGGCCTGACCTTAAACATTTAAAACGTAGCTAGCGCCACTGGCATCTGGTGGCAGCTTCAAGTAACAAACAGTATTCACGGGGTGCTCATCACGAATTTGATCAGTTCACTAGGCTCCCGGTTTAAAACGGTACGCTTTACTACCTCATCATGACTTGATGGCCCAGGGGAAATTTCACTTCATCAAACTATACTCGCACCGATAAGACACGTGAAAGCTTGAACCGGATCGGAATTCAATTACTTGCGTTGTATATATTAAATGTGACACCCGTGCGTGTGTCGTCCATTATCAGTTACTACTAGCTGGAGGCAACCACATCGCATCTACGTCGTTCAACTATCAATGGGATCAGGGGGAAGTTTTGAGGCTCCACTAGGAGGTATGTACGTTTACCCTGTGGGGCGTTCAAGAAGTAACTATTCTCGTATTGGCCCTATACCTATTAATCCAGTTCAATAAAATTCTTCAATTAGACATGGTTGAAATGGTACCATGCCAGTGGGCCACGTAGGACGTATCATCCCGGAATGGGTGAGTGTGAATTAATTACACGCTTTTCCGCTTCCTGATGGCGGCAGTGTAGTTGCTGTAACCAGTGTGATACGAGATAGCGCATCGAAAACAGTAACGTGCGAGATAATTCATTGGCTAATGCGTATTGACAGTTGAGCGGATCGAACTAATTGATTGGCATAATACGGGAGGTGAAGCGGCTGCAGCAAATTGAACCAATAAACTTTGGAATCTGGCAAGGGACAATGCTTCCGTAACAATCGGTACGGCTCCAGAGACGAGCGATTATCGGTGACATTTGGCATTTGTTGCTGTTAGTGCGAAATTAGATTTTACAGCAATTTAGCATAACATTATGAAATGAGCCGAGTGAATTTCGTTTGACAATTCAATATTAATTATTCCAAAGGCCAAAGAGTCTTTGGCGAACAAACTTATTTCGCTCATTATGAGGTTCTTTACTGACATGTTTAACCTCACTTCTTTGACAGTTCATTAGTACTGTTTACATTAATTTAGAAAAAAAAAAATGAACGATTCGATTTTTTTCCAAACAAATCGCGAAGAATTTTTCCAAATTTATGTAAACAGTGCTAGCAAAAACTAAAGAGACCAGAATAACAAAGAGACGCCATGTTCCGTTCGGAATTTCAATTAATCTGTAGAAGCTTATAGCTGAATTCGAATTCCAAACGGAACATGTCGTCTCTTTGGTATTCTAGTCTAGCAAAAACAGTACTAGTAGACAATTCTAGCCAAACATGTCAAATGGTCCTAAATGCAAATGACAGTTTCTCTTTGTTTACTTTCTTTTTCGCTAATAACTCAGTCGCAGTCGATTCGATCAAACAGCTTTTACAATAATCAAATTCCCTATAAGCCCGAAGCTAAAGGGATACTGATGCCCGTTATGGATGGGATATCAATAGATATCTATGAGCATTGTACAGATACCATGGAATCCATTTTTCATGTTACTGTGCTCCAGCTAGGATTTGGTCGTCACAACAAGGAACTGATTTTTGTTGTTGTTGAGCTTTTTTGTGTGGAAACTCATCATCACCAGCACTCGAATCCACCCCAACACCCACGAATGACACCTGTTCATCATGCAAATGTTTTTTTATCATCCAAACGCTGTAGCTTTTGATGCCAATCATTTCAACTCTTTTTTTCCATACGCATTATGACAGTGTCAGAAAAATCGTACTGAGCGAAACCATGAGCGGGTTTGTGGGAAAATAGAACGCAGCAATGTTCCGATTTTGTCAACACCATGAAATTTTTCCCAAAAAAAAACTTCTGAAAAGTTTCTTATTGTACAAGATTTTGATTTACAGCCTGGACTGTTGAAAGTACTTTGAAACCTACAGGTTGACAGAACTGTGTGAAAAAACTGTGCTATATTTAATTTTGTGTTGTTTGTTAGAGTTCATCTCATCAGTAACAAGCGCCAACTTAGAGTCATTTAGACGATAAATTTAAACTAGTTCCTAATTAGCACCACTTAGATAGCAAATCCATACAATGATCCTACTTGTGTGGACCCCCAAAGCAATTGGATGTTCCCGAGTGATGTCGCCCCAAGTTGGTGCTAGTTACTGATGAGATGAATCCGAAACACAAAAACCGTACTTAATTTAAGTTAGGTTTAGGGCCCTTTTGCACCAAATAGTTTAATCTTGTGACGACCAAGTCGACCTGCCACGATACTGATGCAATGAAGTCGAATCGCAAATAAAAACTGATCAAAAATAGGACCCTGACAGAATGCAACCATTACAGTGTCACATTTCGCATCACATTTGCTCCTACCGAACGCTCGGTCGCTGGATCGGTGGTTGGAGTATATAGACACAAACCGACCAAACACGTTATCATCAATCTCAATCAGTCACGTTTGAGTTGGCACGGATTGTTTTTTTTTTTCTTTCCTTCCTTTCTTCAGGATTGAGAATTTTCACTCCACACACTTTTGAGCGTGTGATTCTGTAAATCCGAGGATTTTTCGTACACAGCAGGAACGTTTGTTTGGGTTGGGGGTAGATAATTTAGGATATTAGGGATTAAATAGCTGAGTACATCGGAGAATGCTGGTGGATTTATGACAGTTCTGATGGAATTTACTCCATTGGAATGGTACCAGTAATTATCAGTTGTAGTCACAGTTTTAAAAATAAAGGGGAAAATAAGCCAGGTAGACATAATAGAGAAAATTCGGACACACGAAAAAATTCTTCCAATCATTTATTCTACAAGTAAAAATTACCGAAATTTCAAGAGCAGCTCGCAGTCGTGTTCTGTTCAGATCACAAGCAAAATCATCCCGCAAGTCAAGGCTAGAAAGTCTTCCTCCAAGAATCTTAAGTAATCCGGTCACCTGTTCGCAATATTTTAAAACATGATCTTGAATATAAAGCTTTTATATTTTGTTGAAAACATTGTGATCAGGGCTGCCAACTGTCTGCAAAAACTGAATGTTGGAAGTGCCTTTAGCTTGATTTGGGGATTAACTCATCCAAGTAGCCATAAACATAAAGCTATTGCACAATATTGGCTATAGACATGCACTAATGTTATATTGAAACTCCATTTTAGCATTTAAAATGCAATTAAGCTCTTTTTCAGCATCGTAGATGCATAGAGGCACTGACGGAATGTAGCATTATCGCCTGTTCTATATTCTTATACAAAGCTGATATAACGCCTAACCTGCTTCAAGGAGCTTTAAAACATGTATACTTTACATATTATTTAGTGCTATTTAAAAGCAAATATAAATCTGGTATAATGCTAATGTCGTGTTAGAATTAAAATTTCGGTAAGGTTAAAATGTTCATTAAAATGCATTATCAGGGAGTTAATTACAGTTCTAAACAGTATTTCAATATCCCTCTTGTTGTTTCATCATACCGAAAATGATTTAAAAATGAAGCTTTTTAATACTATAAGTAGTGCCAATACCAGGTTTTAAAATTTGACATTTATACATCGCGCAGTTGTTTTTTCCCCAAAATACGTGCGAAAAATTATTCACGCGAAAACCATAATGTGCAGCAATGATGTTTTATGATTATCCAAGACCTTCATCAACGTTGCCTTCATTTTGGTGATGTAGTTATAGTGATTCATCCTCCTTGAAGTGTGATACTAGATACATTTTTTTTTCAAGGTATGAAAAATATAAAGTTTTCAGAAATGTTCAAGAACTTGCTTTTTGAATACATTTTTACTGAAGACCAAAAATCTTCATTTATAGTACACTCGAATTTATCGACCGTTGTTTGTGAATGACCCCTTAAAACCATTTTTTTCAACATAATTTCTTAAATATCGCAGATAAAGCTTCAACATGTTCCAGAAAGTTTTTCGGCTTATCAAGGTACATATGTTTCCGGAAGCGATCATCGGTCTATCTCTTACGACTTGAGTAATTGTTGGTAAAATTATTGAGTAATTGTTGGTAAAATTAGCAAAAGTTTTAGAAGTAATAACT
>NC_080670.1:15212996-15262996 GCF_030247195.1 Topomyia yanbarensis | reverse complement strand
CAGTTTTTAATATTTTGCGACTTAGTTCGGTCTGACTTAACTCCGACCAATTATTATATTGTTAACTCACGCGAAATATTTGGCGCGCTTTCATTGATGACGAGCACGTGATGTTTCGAACGGAAACTTGAGATGTTTAGAAGCGGATCGAATACATATTTTCATTCTGGAAGTACGAATATATTGCAAATATCCAATTAATGCGTGGATGTATTCGCGCCAAGTTCATTGTATACGAAGGTGGTCTTAGAATGTACGTGTATGAACAGGCGTTCTTGAAATGGGTCGTTCGAACTTCGAAGTACAGTAGAGCTATCGCCTTTCATCTCCAGGGCTAAACATGTGTACATCTAGAGATAATACCAAAAATTGTTTAAAACCATATTTGCGCGTTATCCAGACTAAGCTAAGTCTTGTCATTAAGTCAGTGTCGGATTCTGATGAGACGAAATCGAAACGCAAGGTCCATAACTAAAATTTATTGAATTTCACTCCACAACATTTATTGACACTCACCAGACATCCTGCATTAATCATTTCAACCTAGGAGTTATCATATAATCAATAAATGATAGGGTAACAATTGCACTGCATTTTATCATCTTGCCTTTCGATATATTCTACAATATAGGATCAACTTTCTTCGAGTATACCTTCGGTAAATAAACACTGATGGGCAAAGTATCGGCAAGCGAAGCACAAACATATACATTTTCAATTTATCCATACAAACGGACAATCGGGGGCGTTCGGGTTTGCCTTCAGAATTCCCAAGTATCCATCCATTTGAGTCCTGCCAGCGTCGAGTTGGGCTCGTGAGAAAACGGTCCGTTCATTCCGTACGCTAGCGGTGAAAATAGGACGAAACTGTACACCAGTGCGGCAAGGGCAGCTCCCAGAACGGTTTGCCGGATCCAGGCGGGTAGCTTTCCGGTTAGATAGTCCAGCATTACACCTGAAGGGAAAAAGAAACAATAAACAAAGGTACAGGAATAAGTACGAGGGAGGGAAGTGGTGTAAATCACATAAATCGCCTAGTTCCCATCAATTCTCGGCGGGTAGATTGCCACGGCGGGAAGAATGTTTTCTCCCCGATAAATAATTCTCGATCGACCAGGTGAGTGCATCTGGTTTTGGGAGTAAAAAAGATTTTTTTTTTCTGCTCTAGCTATCATTAATGATCAAGTACAGCTTTAGTTAATAGATATTTTTCATGATCGTTATTTTTTTCGAAGGCCTCTAGCCAATAAATATGAATCCTTTTCGATCAAAAATTATCCTCCTGCTATTTGCGGAGACGAAAAATTTCGCAGCTCATCTTATCCGAAAAAGATGGGTACTCCCTACTCATAGCACCTGGGGTAGGATTAAAACAATCTGAACTGTTATTCCTGAGGATTTCCGGTTTTTCACGTTTTAGGTACTCTGTGAGCTACGAACGCCTAACGCCTCATAAACCACTCGAATCTTCCTTTACTCTCCGGCAGTCGCATCATTATCTGAACCACTCGGATCTCTAAAGCGATTTCGTTAGAATCTCACTCAGATTCACTCGATTTCTGGCTAATTAAACATCCAAACTGTTTGATTTGCTGTAATATTGATTTCGCTACAGCATCCGCTCCTTTGTCGACTACAATCTGTTATTTCCCCATAATTTGACTCTTTGTATCACAATGTTTACCCCACCTATCAATTGAACCGAAATAGCTTTTCACTGTAGCGCCCGTGGTGTGAACGATTTTCGCATCGCTGGAACGAAAAATAAAATGTCACTGCCATGCAAAGTGTAATTTGTTTTTTTTTCTCCTTTCAGCTTTTCCTATTTCATTAAACAAAAAAAGTGTTTAAATAAATGCAATAATGCCTTTGGCATTTTTTCACACACGGCACTACTTGCGCGGGGACCCGTTCGCTCGATTTCATTCAAATCGAACTAGGAAGCTGTCCCGCAACATAGAATATAAAACCGCAACCGCTGTTGACCCTGATGGCTTTATATGTCGCAAAAGTGTCCATTATTTTAATGCTAATGCCTATAATTTTCCCCCGTATTTTGGTGATGACAACAATAACACGGGTGGGGAGTTGATTATGCGGTGAGGCATGGATAACCTATATATAGACACTGGATAGATTGGCCGATGGCCAGGAATCGGTTGCAAATGGCAGTAAATGTGAAATTTTAGCGCGACTTTTCTATTACTTTCAAGATGCCAGCGTCTCCATTGTTGTTAGTATTTTCAAGGATAAGTAAGCATTCTTGAAAAGTCGAATTTTGGCAATCCCAATCGATACCACAGGAAATATGCGTTGAAATTAATGCACATATGTATTAATTAGGGTTTCTAGCTCTCAGGCGAAACTCTCGCTTGGACTGGATCAATTGTTATTCCCAAACAATGCTCCTCAAGTAGTCTGGCTGGAAATGAGAGCCATCAGTCGGCAATCTACGAAGTATACCGTGTTGACGCAACGCAACGCATATGTATTAATTAGGGTTTCTAGAACAGGTGCGAACCGGTTCTCTGGTACTGGAGCTCTTAGTATCGATAGTACCAGTAAAATACCGGTACTGAAATATGCTTGTCAAACAAAAAAACTAAACCCCAGAGTGAAATTAAATGTTCAAAAGTACACGTGTATTGTTAAGCTTTGATATGCTTCAGTCTACCTTCTCATCTCTTCCAGAGCAAAAGCAAAAAACTGCTCTTTTATATAGAGTTCCATATTGAAAAACAGCAAGCCGGGAAAAATGCTGTTGCTTTGGTTTTTTTTTTCGATATTTCCTGAACAAACCTGGTAATTTTCTTTGTCCATTGTGATTCAGTGGTGATACAGAATACAATCCAACAGATAACTCATTTTTGATAAAAAATCGTATGAGACACTTACGCTTTTATGGGCAGCATAGCAACTAATTAGTTTCTACCACTTTGTTACTTATCCACTGCAATAATTGTATAGTATCGTTCCGCCGGCTCCACAGTGAAAAAGCCTCAGAGGTAAAAAGTACAAGTCTACTACAAGAATTACCATTGCGACTAACTTCAAACAAACTCGAATTGACCTTCAAAATCCAACGTACGTCACTGAAGAAAGAAATGTGCAATAAATTCTAAAAATTTCAAAAGGATCAAATAATATTAGCTAAAAAAGAGGTTTGGAGTAGCAGCAAAATTAAAAATTGTGACATATACATACATATTTGCCTACTTCCATTATTTGGATTGAAAAAAAAATCCGACTTTTTGAAAAATTAACTTGTGGTGCAACCTTTTAAACTGATCTCCTAGTTTTAGCCAGTCTGTAAAAATTTAGTATCTTTACGAATCACACCTACCAGTGTTAAGGGCTAGTTAGTTGCCTCATCAGAGAATCGATTCCCTGTGTAACCCCCTGTTTCGAAAGTTTTAAAAACGGTGATGAGTTAATGTTCAATAAAGGCGCACATAACCACGCGCCCGGGTTTGGTTTTGTGGTCGGTAGAAAATGGGAAAATTACAGAGAGTGAAATAATGGGAAACCGCTCAATCGGAATTATTGACTGCCCGCGACAGTCAACCTGTTTAAGGGCATTTTGGTTTATTTTAGTTATATGAACGAGCGTGTCGATCTAGGGTACTTTAGATTTCAGATATAAAAGCTTGAACTCAAACAAGTTTGCGAATTTTTTTCTGTCTTAACGATGCTTCTTGAAATCAAAAACGCCAACTCGCAGCAAGTACAAACTAAAGAATCAAACCAAAACGAACCGTTTTTAAGTTAATTGTGGAATTTGCGTTTCGACTGCGTCTCGTCAGAATTCGACACTAACTTAGTGACAGGATTAAGCTGGCTCCAAAAAAAATGTGTTTCTGAGCAAACCCATGATGTCCCGCAAGAAATGTTGTTTAACGGAACAACCATTTTTTCTTATATCGAGATTTGTGAAATTTGCTGCACAGTAGCAGTTGATTGCAAGTGCTGCAAGATTCGTTCCTCTATTCGGGAAGGGGAATATTAGAATAAATATTTGAAAACCACTTCTAACCAGCTTCAGCGGTGGTCAGCTAGTTTCGTTCATCACCTATTTTTTTCAAGATGAATCAACAATCTATCTTTGAAAATGAACCACCTTGGTTATGCAACTTATTTTTCCGTTCTTTTTTGCCTTTCTCATATAGAAAGGTTATGCAATCACTCTGAAAAACGTCAACCTAATCCCGGCCCGGAGGGCCGAGTGTCATATCCCATTCGACTCAGTTCGTCGAGATCGGAAAAAGTCTGTATGTGTGTGTATGTATGTATGTGTGTGTATGTGTGTGTATGTGTGTGTATGTGTATACACACACACGTATGTATGTGCGTATGTGTCAAATAATTTTACTCATTTTTCTCAGAGATGGCTGGACCGATTTGCCCAAACTTAGTCTCAAATGAAAGGTGCAACCTTCCCATCGGCTGCTATTGAATTTTGGATCGATCGGAATTCTGGTTCCGGAATTACGGGTTTCAGAGTGCGGCCACACAGAAATTTCTCATATAAACTATAGGAAAAATTAAAAATAGAATTTTTATTTTTGATGCTAAATGTGTTCAAGGTGCATGAAACGTCGAGATTTGATGCAAACTCGAAAAAAAAAAATTTGACGACGATTCACTTTTTTGGATTTTGGCACATTTTTGCCATTCTCATATAGAAAGGTTATGCAATCACTCTGAAAAACGTCAACCTATTTTTTTTCGACTCGTTTAGGGTTTCTGGATTTTAACAGGGGCGTAGTTGATGGTTTACGGAGAGGGGTTACACCCCCCCTCTACTGTTCGCGCCCCTCCTTTAAAAATCTCCTTAAATCACCCCTCAGACCACCACCCCATCCAGCCCTCATACCCCTCCCATTCAACCCCATCATCTTTAAACCACCACTATATCACAAAGCATACCAATTTAAGCTGGGGTTCGTTCATGGGACTTTCGCCCTCTTCACATACCCAGCCCCGCATGACAAAATGAGTTAGCAAGCAGATAACATTGATCTAATGCTGATTAGGCTAATGGAGTATGATATTTTTTTGTTTCAAGTGTTTCACCGTCGACACGTAGCTCATCAAGTTCGTGGCTGGCATGCCATTGTGTATAAGTGCAAAGTGTACTAAGAATGTAATGGACATTTCCACGATTATATTGAACATAAAAAGCCTCCGTGCCATAGTTCAGAGAAATGAGAAAGGCACAATTGCACCGCTAGGTGGATTAAAACAGGTTTTTTTAGTTGCTAATAAGTTGTAGTCTTCAGTTTATTATTATCGAAATTGCACATAATTTGTCGTTAGTAATTTTAAATGTTCGTTGATTTGATGGCATTCCAAGGGGATTTAGGGACAAAATGTCGAAAGACAAATGGTCGAAAGTGACAAAAGTTCGAAAAGAACGATAGTTCGAAGAGACGAAAGGTTGAAATTGACAAAAGGTGAAAAGGGACAAAACGTCGAAAGAATATTGAAAGACATTAAACGTAATGGACAATAAAACTTTTTCACACGGTTTCTTATTTCATCGCATTTTTTCTTAACATAGATTTTTGATTAAGCATAACTGAGGGAAAACATCCAACACGATCAATTACTGTTTTCTACTGTCTGTTGTTTTTCAATTGCAGATGATTAATAACTATGTATTTTTATTTGCTTAGTTCGCTACTGTCTTGCCCCTCACAAGCAAACCTGTGATCCACTCGTTTGCCCGGCTTACTCAACCATAGGGGCTCATTAATTAATTAGTTTATTTATTTGTACATTTATATATTCATTCATTTATTTATTTCATTACAACAATTACTTTCCTGCTTTAAAAATTATGAACTATGATTCGTAATTAACATTTTCAATTATATATATAATATTGTTAAACATTTCCTTGTTTCACTATTATAGTGAAAGTGATTACACAAAGAAAAATATAATTCTAAATATATTGTAAACTATTTTTCTAGCCTTAAATGATATTTTCAAAAATACAAATTCACCTTTGTTTGAACATTGCCCAGCTTTTAAAGTTTATCTATTAATATATTAGTTATGACATTTGATTTTTCGCTCCTTGAAGGGTATTTTTTAAAACGAAAGGTTAAAATTTGGTTCCGACTTTAAATTTATCCGATCTTTTGTCTTTCGACCTTTTGTCTTTCGATCTTTTCTTCTTTCGACCTTTTGTATTTTCGACCTTTTGTAATTTCGACCTTTTGTCTTTTCCGCCTGTTGTCTTTAGACCATTCGTCCTTTCGACCTTTGTCATAGATTCCTCTAAGGGAACACCTATCCGCCAGGCGATGCCAATCGAGCTGACATGTCATTGGACTGAGAAAACTGTTTTCTTCGTTTGTTTAGTGTTTATTAGACCAACTAGGGAACTCAATCCACTGAGCATTAAATTTGCGTGGGGAATACGCATGGTCTTGTCTGAGTTGAATGATAACTGTTAAATCGTGTATGAGAAATGGCAATTGACAATTCACGAGAAGTATCGGAACCCAATTACAAATTTGCGGCATGTTAAATCATGTTCATTATAGCAATTTTCCTCATTGTATTAAGTGCTTTCATAAACTTTTGAGCTGAACATGAACTATTTTATTACTTCCGACAAAACAGGAATCCGTTCTTTATTTCGCGCATCCTCCGCATTTTAGTACATTGTTGTTTTAACTAATTAGTAAATTAGTTTCATTCGTTCTTATAGTCTCCAATCTTGTTCTAGTAATTAGCATAAAAACGCCACCGTGTCATCATGGGCTGGTGTCCACTAGGAAGTTAATATTACTATTATCTTACTCCAGATAAACATGGCCTAGAGGCCATGAGGCATCTAGTGGCAGAACCCTCCTGGGTTTCAATGAACCCATGTCGTAAGAAACGAGAGAAACAGAACTCTCTGTATTTCATTTACTGCATCTTTTAGATTTTCTCATTTTTAGTATCAAATAATAAATTAATTCTGACAATTCTGCTTATCTATTCGTGATGAATCTGTTTGCTTATCTTTTGTGTAGTTAGGTTAATAAGATAATAGGCTCGTGTGAAATTGCAAGTATGTTCGTCCTACAAAGTAAGTTTTTGCAGTACAGTTAATGCTTATTTTGGGCCGCTCAAAATTATTTCATATACTCATCACGAAAACAATCAACATTTAGTAGTTTTCCACTTGTAATTCTTTTACTTTCCGAAATTTTAGGAGCTTTTTTGTCTTTGGAAAAACTAATGTTTGAATAAGGTATATTTCTCGCTATTCGCCGTTACGTATTTTAGACACCTAATGACTATCCTGGTGACCGGGCCCCCAAGAACTCACAAAATCTTGAAATTCGCGCGAGCTGCAGCACAATTTCCTATCCCTATCCTTACTAACAATCTCGCTCCGCCCGTGATATTTGTGGAGTGCTTGGTAGCATATACGGCCTCTAGCAAAAACAAGTGTCGGACTAACATTTCCTGCCCTTTCCTGCTGCGATCCTAGTTCGGCTTGGGCATGTGCCGGTATTAATCAATAAACAAGGCGGGATTACCAGGAGTTGAACATTGAAGGATGATTTGTTACTCTATTGATTCTCTGGCAATTTCAGCTTTAGTCCCTTCGCATAAGAACTTTGGTCCGGACTCGTCCCACTGTGATACTACTGTCCAAGCAGCAAAAACTATTCAACCAGATTTGGTGTCGGGCAAAATTAGAATTCTCCTTGTGATTTCACAAATTTAAATTATAAGTATACTTCAAACTATCTCCAACCGAATCCACCACGGAAAACTTCCCGTTGCGCTGAAGTACAGCCATTACAGCTTCATAAAAGTACTCAAACCGACCGCCATTGTCGCTATTCATTCCTCTATTCAGGCCAACTTTATCACCCAATTGAACATTATAATAACTCGATATGGCTAACTTTATTATCATCTCCTTCGTGTGCCTAACCAAGATGAAATTCCTAGCGTGTCTTAACGTCCCCCTCCGCGCCTATCTTCCTGCATTCTGCGGTTTGAGATGCCGATACGACACCTCCCTCCCCCCCCCCCCCTCCCGGCTTCTTTCGATCAGCCAAAATAGTCAACGCGTTCGATCGACACGCAAGAAGCATTCTCTTCGCCTGCAAGAAACTATAGTTTCACTTCTAATCCGTGTCCCTTCCCCCTGCCTGATAGCTGGTGCTTTGTCCCTCGACTGATACCACACAAACCGCAGCTCTCCAACGCAACTGTCGGTATCAGTTCCAGCGTGACGTTAGATGTGTGAAAATTGTCTCCCAGATTCCTAAGATTCTTTGCACAACCATACACCGATCCGTCCGTTTGGTCCTCATCCTACATCTGTGTAGTGGATTGCAAGAAGCAGCCACTTTAAAGACATAGATGGCGACTGTGGCTTTTTATCTTTATCAGTTAGAGGTAGTTTCGTTGCATGTTGCCACCGCCGTCAGTCGTCTGAAGGAGTTTTAGCTTCGTTTGCGACGCCAGGGTCGGATGGACGTCCTGTTTGACCCACTTGTGATAAGTGGAATTCCAAATAAATAAACTTGACTGACTGAATAAGTTTGATTGTCTCATTTGCTGGCAACATTTTTACCAGCCAAAAAAAACTCATACAGTTTCTTCGAGTCCGACACTGTATTTAGCCGCCTGCAGAGAACGCATTACAGATTTTCACACGGGTCGTGCTTGCCGCATTGTTAGAGGTGTGCAAACTACGTAAGATTAAGCAGAACTCTCGTCTCGAAGGCTGAGCTGCAGTACAGAGACGGCCAAAAGCCGATATAAAGTTTCTCTTGGTTCCGTTGGTTACTATGGTGGTGGGTGGGTGGTTGTGAGCATACAACCCGACAAGATTCCGTTCATTCTTGATGGTGACCGATTCGACGCTTTTCGTAACGCCCGAGACGGCTATCTAAATAGCCTGCTGCTAAGGAACGCACCGTCAGTAGATGAGAGTAACTATTCCAAGGATGCCAATGCTCATCCGGTATGAGCTTGCAACATGTTGCAGGGTGTTTATTATTACTCGGTATAGCGTAGGTGAGACGAGATTAATGCATTAAAAGGGTAGGCGTTTATAGTAGTGATTTGTTACATATGAGCTATTAGGAAAAAAACTAATTTCCATCGAAAAGTATCTTCGGTACATCTACGAAATTTCTTCGCCAGGCTAAGTAGTATTGTTTCATATGTTTCTTGCATTGACAATTTTTTCTGCTGCGCACCCATTGTACGTACACGGATGTACATAGAGACGAAGCATGTTTGAGGTTGAACGCGTGCACGAAATTTTGCACACAGGTACAAACTTGTCGATGTTCATGGGAAGTCTGCCGCCAACGAAAAATATCGTACGACCTGCTGCAGTATTTTGTTTTTATAACCTCAACTGGGTTAACATTTTGGGGTGCGAATTTCGCCTTTGCTGCCGACTGGTAGCGTGCATAATAGTTGCCGAGCTAGTGCTACTGACACTGGGAATCCTACCCTGTTCGAGTTTCGAACAGAGGGTGGGTAGAAATGGGGGATTTAACAGTGCAACCTTAACCATTTTTGTCATTTTTGAACGTAAACTACAATTATCCCGTCGGTTAAATTAGCAGTCGGAGAAATGACTCATTCGGCGAAACGGATATCGACGAAATAGTTCGCTCCCACGCGGAAATTTTGATTGCACCACATTTCTCATATGATGAAACTGGATACATTTAATTGGAGCTTCTGATATTTTTATGGCTTTTCTTTCACACAATTTTCATTTTGGCTTGTACTTACCTTCTTTGCTCGTATCGAATGTTATTTCTCTCTTTTTACATGTTCTTTTTTTTCTTTTTCCTTATTCCGTTGTCTGTCATTTTCTATTTTTCTTTCTGATTTTTTTCTTATAATTTGCTAATTTTGTTATTCCCCCCCCATTTTTTCCTTCCACTTCATTTCATCTTTCTTTTTCTTCCTTATAGTTTTTTCTACATGTTTTAATTTTTGTTTTCATGCTTTATTTTATTTTTTTGTTGATTTCTAAGGTTGCTCTTTCTTCCTTTTGCCTTTTCACAATTACCCTCAATATATTTCATTTTTCATTTTTTCTGTGGGTTTTTTTATTCTTGTTTGTTTTTTTTCATTTCTCACTTTCCTTTGACGTTTTGTTTTTATCAAATTTTTCTTCTTTTTGTTTTCGTTATTTTCTTTCAAGCTCATTTTTCACATTTTCTTCAATTTTCTCCTTCTATGTTTACTTTTTCTTTTTAATTGGATGCTTTTATTTCCCTTTAATGTTTGCCTACTTCCTTTTTTCTTTTCCGTTTTATACTATTGTTCTATTTTTCATATTTAACCTTTCAATACATTCTTTTCGTGTTGCCTTCTTCTTTCCCTATTGTTCCCTTGTTTCCTTTTCTTTATATCTTTTAAGCTTTCCTGCGTTTTATTTGTTCCTGTTCCTGTGCATCGTTTTCCCCTCTTTTTCTTCATTTTACTCTTTTCTGTTTCTCTTTTTTCTGCTGTTTCTTTCTATTTTCAGATTTATAGCTTTTCTTTCGATTGCTTCCGATTTTCTTTTTGTTTCTTCGTTCACTTTTCCTTACTCCTCTTTCCTTTTCTCTATTTCTTTTCATGTTTTTCAAGTTTTTTTCCTTCTTTTTTTGTTTTTTCCATCGGCCTTTGTCCCCACTGAGTGCCAATCACCGAGATCAGAGATGGTGCTCCGGCCAGACACTGTGTCTGTCGACTTTCGGTCTTCTCGCAAAGAATCGAGCATTCGTGATGCGGACCAATTGCTGAAGCCGAAAATGGGGTTTAGACACGCGAAAGATACCTTTATTCAGTTCCACCATGTCAGACAGTCAGTGCTGGTAACGTTCAACAAATTGGCCCAGATGAAAAGATTAATTGGGATAGCAACATAAAACGCGTGGTTATGTGTGTACGAACGGTAAAATCAAAGTTGTCGTGCATATGGACGACGGCAAAATTGCGGTTTGCCTTCATGATCTGGTAGCACTAACACGTAAAGTGGTTTATGACAGATGCATGTAACAATTCGGAAAAGTGAAAACCACTTACAGAGGACACATGGATAACTTCCCAGATAGTTAACCCTTTCATGCCTAGCTATTTTTAATTAAATTTAGACTAATTTCTAAATTTCTTTCTAATAATTGTAGTCGAGAAACACGAAAAACCTTTTCTGAGTCCAAAATGAAATGTTTTACCGGTTTTCTAAAAATATTGTGAGAAAATACAGATATATCAAAATATGCTCCTTTGGAATCCAATCAGATTAGTTGAAAAAATTTAAGTCCTACGGCTTAGATCAAAAAGTGGACTAAAGTCAAAACTTCATCGTATCGGTTGAAATAAGATTGCTTTTTTATGTAATTTTGGAACACTCAATGCGTTTTGGATATAAAAACATAAAAATTTAACGTTTAATATTAATTAGGGTGACTCAAAAATATTTATTTTGTCAATAATTTTGTTAGAATTTTTGTATAGTAATTTTTGTGCGTTGAATCGTTTCTGATATTAATACATACTAGGAAAAAAATCCATTACTCATTAGGGTAGCTCAGAAATAAATATAGAGACGTGAAGGATCATAATTCTTTTTAAAGAAATGTGTGTGCGCAGAATTCGTCTTTTGGTTATTTAAATATATCATAAATTAACTTTGCTACTTTAAAAGGATTACTCTAACATAAATATTTTATCTTTACGGCTCAATTGATTTTTAACACATTTTTATTGTGGTGCTTCAAAAATGATTATTTAGTTTCAATGGGCCAAATAAGACGTGTTCGAATAATTTTGGACGTTGAATTTATTTTTGGCTTACCTCATATGAAAAAATACAGTCGTGATGTTTTTGAAACCGATCCTTTTGAGCGACTTAGTGGAATGTTCAATTACGTTCACTAATCAATAGGGTGGCTAACAAATATTTTTTTCGGTATTGGTTCGAACAATATCTTTTTCAGTAATTTATGACGTTCATTTAATGTCTCACATAAAACATAATTTTTTTACGTTTTAACGACATTCAATTAGCTAGAGATTACTGGGTAGGGAAAGTTATGACAACCGGCATCGCCACGGTAAAAACAAAACGTCGCGCTAAAGATAGATACGTCTACCTTTATCAGGACACATGATAGTGAACTCGGGTGATTCGTAGTTATTCTGCCTAAGCTCGACCCTCATTATCAGAAGGCAAAAATTAAGCCCGCATGATATTAAGCCTGTTCTAATGACCCTGCCACTTCTAGCTTTCCGATCTGTTTACTTCACATCCTTGCTCTCACTTGAGTACTATGGCTCTAAGTTTCATAACTTTCCCTACCCAGTAATCTCTAGCTAATTGAATGTAGTTAAAACGTAAAAAAGAAAATTTGACTAACATAGTCGAAATAAAAAAGGAAAAAAATAAAACATAATTTAATACGCATTTTTCGCTTAAATAGTTTATTCACAAAAGATTTTATTTTATTTGAGGTATATCACTTGCTTTTAAGATAAATAAGTACTAAACATATTCTGATAAAAAAAATTTTCCAAATGACTAGAACTAAGCTGTATTTAGTAAATTTGACTATTACTGCATAAGTTATCAAGAAATAGTGCTAGAAACATTTGAAGGCTTATTTGAATCAGTTGAACATATTTACTGAATTAGTGTATTAGTATTAGTGAAACTCTTGTAAATTATGCTTTATTGTAATTATTACAGTTATAAAGTAATCATTCAAATTTAAAATCAGTGACAACCATGCGTCTCCATTGAGTTTTTTTTTAAATTTTAACTATATCGCAAGCTTTTGCAAAACTAGCTTTGACTCATATTAAATAGAAAAATTAAAAAGCTTTAAAATGAGAATAGCTCGTTTGCGGGCATTCGCGGGCGTCGCTGTTGTTATGACATTATAAGTTAGTCGGTGTTAAGTCAGACCGGACTAAGTGACAAAATATTGATTTCGAGAAAAACGAGTTTAAAGTTTGAGTCGCAGCATCCTTTACAGTATGATTGGAAATTAATTTTTGCCATAATTCTTGTTTATTGCTAAATATTTCAAATCTGGCAAAAGTCGAATGTAGCTGAAGAATTTCTTTATCCAGTGCTATCATTATCTCATTTTTTGATGTTTTGCGATTTAGTCCGGTCTGACTTAACACCGACTAGTTCATGTTTAATAAAAGTTCACGACAAGCAGCTATCTAAACAATAATAAAATCACCATCTGTCACAATTTCATTTTACTTTCAATTTACCTAAAATTTTGCAAAAAAATGTCTCTGGCTCAGCTAATATTAAACAAAATACTAGCGAGAATATCGCGTAACCTTCATATAAGGGTATGTGGTAGTATCATTACACGGAGAACTCTTTTCACCTATCAAGAACAGATTAACACGTGCCAGTCCTGTCCGATCAGATGGCACATTGCGAGTAACCCTGCTCAGAAACCGCTGAGCAAAGCTCATTTACGGAAAAAAATCCAGAAATTCCATTACATGAATAACAAACGATTGCCAAACTTGTGGCTGCTGTATGAGCAATATCGATAAATGAGAAAAACTGCGGCAAGTATCTCAAAATCAAGAACCAGCACCTTAAGAGGAGTGTGCGCCATTATAGGTAAGGAATATACTACCAAAGACGGAGGGGTCACACTCGTCACCCGTAGAAGCAAAAAGCAAGGGGGAATCTTTATGGCGGCACCGGTGGTTGAGTGGCAAGCGTGACTACTTTTCACCCCAGTGGGTCGGGGTTCAAATCCAGTGGAGGTCTTTGGGAGAACATCTGATCGCGAACATCATGTCAGTAACCACCACGATGATGACGCAGTTGTGTACAAAAGCAAAAGAGAAATAAACGACCTCCAAAACGCAGTTGGTGGGGGAAAAAATGTTTCTTCTGTAAAAAAGGTCGCCACACTCAATGGCGAGCAGGAGATCGAATGGATAACCCCGAAAAATTCTTTGTTCTATTTTTTATATCATGTAAATATATAACAATCCAACGCTCCGTTTATCAAACGCGTTGAGCCGTGTCATATGAACGATTTAAAAAGTTATGTTTGATGGTATATGAACACACAGATATAATCCACCTAGCAGTGGAGAAATAGCTTTCTTATATAGGTTTTTGTTAAACTGTGATAACTGAGGCTTTTACATTAGGGTTATTCGTCTCTTTTTTCGGGCTAGAAAAATTTCTAGTTCGTACACTCAACCACCAGCGCCGTCATGGCTATAATAAGGTTGTTCAACTTTACCGAAACCGAAAAAAAGAAAAATGAAAACTAGATGGTAGAATATGTAAGCACTGGGAGGTTTATTGTAGTTTGAAAGTTATAAATTTAAATGTATTTTTTTTTCTTCAATTAGCTTTATCCAAATGAACATTTTCTTTACGGACCGTAAAAAATTGAATAAAAAAAACACTAAAATAATCCAACGAACCTGTCCAGCGAGCGAGAAATAACTCACAAAATTAAATTTGAACGCTTCGCCAACCAATTGCCTGCCGAGCCGGGGAAAATACTATTATCGTATCACTATATATTCCGCGCTTCTGATCACGATGAAAATTTAATTATCCACCCGCTGTGATAGTAAACCCTGCCCTGCACTATGCTCATTAACGTGGGGAGGATGCTCTTTTTGCCTGTTATCATCATCGATGAAGATATGTAACAAGCGAGCGAGCGACACATGGTTCGGTTCTGTTTGAAAAAGTAATTTCACGCCGCGATTGGTAAGCTGTTTAACGATTGATTGTTGTTCGAATAGTTTGCCCGGAAACTAATCGCGCGGTTCAAGCTTTTTATGTCGACTGTTCGAAATGAGTACGAGCACCCACCCGCTCACTAACCAATCACGACGAAAGGGATTTGTGGAAGTGATTCAACTAGAACACTGCTTGCAAATTATAATAGGTAACTAACCTGCTAGCATCATATTGAACACCAACGCTGGGAAGTAGTGATGGAAATACAAAACACGACCCATCGCGTAGAACGGCAGGTAGTGCAGGAGCCATCCTCCGAAGAGCCACACTGAGGCCCTTAGCGATCGCCATTTGAATTCTGTAAAATTGAACATTAAAAAAAGTGATGTCAAAATAATTTCCAACAGTTTGTCGGAATGAAAGTCGTTATCACTTACCATCATCGCCAACAGATGATCCGGCTACGGTCCGGGGCAACGCTGAATTTCGCTGATACTTAATGACCTCAATTAGAAACACCGCAAGAAATAGTGCCAAAAAGACCAAGTTACTCCACCAGATAATTGGATTGCCCAGCAGATAGACGCGGTGCTCTGATCCGGAGAAAAATTGCCCCTGAAAAGGAAAGTATAAATTAATTATCGTAGACGAACTAAGAAATGAGCTCCCTCGTTCCGGCTTCATAAATTAGATAGATTTTCGCCTTCTTGGGTGTTCAAATTCCACGCCGACTACGATCGGCGAGCTTGTGTTGTGGTCCAGAAACAGTTAACGTCAAAAGTACCATCCTTCTCCATATATCCTCTTTTACAAAAGAATCAACCCCTGTTTCGTTTCTCTCTTTTAACCTATCGTAAAAAAGATCCCGTTTCGGTGCAGCCACCGCCAAGTTGAATGTTTCTAGCATCTATTCATACAAAAATTGCATACATTCGCGCACAAAAGATAGGAAGTGTCCTTTTTTGTACTCCATTGTTTCAAGATTTTTCATTTTAACTCAACCACATATCGCTGACCTTGGTGTAAATGGTTCAACCATTCAAGGACACCTTTTAGCAGTAGGTACAGTGTAAAAAGCCCTGCTTTCATCATCAACCTCAATCCTTTTTGCCTTTCCTGCTACACAAGAGAGCTTTCACCCGAAGCCGCACTGTTATTACCCCTTCCCTCTCGCCACCGCGAAGCAGGAACATGCGTCGAAGGATATGAAGAAAATACGTTCCATAATCAAGTACGATTCCGTTGGCATAAACCGGGCCCCGGTTCAGCCCACGTGCACGTGGCATGCATTCTGAAGGATCTCTTAATTACTTCTGCTCTCGTTAGCAGCCATAATGGGTAGTTGTCGTCGTCATCCTCGACGTTTGTTGTCGTCGTCGTCGTCGTCGAAAGCATTTGCGTACTTTGGCCGACTCGTTTCCTTCAGGTACCGCACTGTAACAGAACGGAAGAAGCATCTCTAACAAACACACTGCTCACAGCGGATACCGGGCGCTCAGTTCGGCTAACATCGGTCAAGTGGAAAAGATTTATTTACCGCTAATTCCCAAACGTACCGTGAAGGATATTCGTTATAAAAACCAGACTCATTGGAGTTCGTTATCCACTCGTCTGCTTATATCAATGTCAACATTCAAATTGGGATTATTCCGATTTCAAACTTGCTTAAACTAATTAAATTCTATTCGCGACCGCTGAAGAGCCATTTTCTCACTGCAATAATGAAGAGAATTTATCCTTATTAACGGTGACAGATGTGCCAACATGGATTTTGCATCACAAACGGAAGGGTTTTTCTGGTATTCGCCTTTTATTAAAATTGTAAGTCATAAACTGAGACGGGCTAAACCAATGGAACAAATAATCTCGCTGTCCATAGGGTGCTAATAGGGATAACGGGTGTCCTTAAGAGCAAACTGGTAAAGGAAAACAATTGTTATTTTTTTTGGTAGCGTATGGCATGCAAAATAATATTTGAAACTATTTTCAGACAAATGTCAATTGTTTTACAAATCCCAGTCGGTCGGTCCTTGGTTAACTGTGGCCATTTTTTGAGAACGGTGATTTTTTTGAATAACGCACCCAACGTTGACCTCTAGGTCATCAGTTGTTTGCGGTTTGGCGCCGTAGACAAGAGACTTAACTTAAAAACATAAAAAAATTCGAAGGACGTCCAATCGCAGGATTGAGGCAGGCCAACCAACATTACCGTTTTGCGATAGGATTCATCTATCGAACACCGTATTCAGTAAATCGATCTAAGGAATTTGCGTCTCAGCAGAATCCGACACCAACTTAGTGATAGGACTAAGCATGCGCCGAATTGACACTAGCTCAAAAAAACGGAGACACAATTTGTGTTCCTGAGCTAACCCCTAGTCAAGCGTGATGTCCCGCAAGAAAAGAAACGGAAATCTAGAGAAAATTTTCAATAGGACGTAAGTAACATTGAGAGCCTCTCTTTGTTTACTTTCTCTTTCGTTTATTACGACGTCATTACAACACTTTGTACAAATTTTCCAGTACATATCGAAAGCCAACGGTTTTTACTACAATATTATGCAAAGAGTAGAGTAGTAAATGTTGAAATGACCGAGTAATGAACAGAAGAGAAAGACCTCAAAGAGAATCTCTCATTGTTACTTACGTCCTATTGAAAATTTTCTCTAGAAATAACTAATTTAGTTATAAATTTTGTGCTCTTCACGCGCAAAGATGACTTTAAACTATTTTCTCCTTAATGGAGGAACTGCCCCAAATGCTCATCACACCGATTAGACAGTTTTGGTTGTTTACTCATTTAACCGAGCATGAGCCACGTCTGAAAATATGATTCTTGACATTACTCATCCCACTATCTCCCACTGGCATATAGGCCGATACGGTGCCGGATCTCCTGGTGACTTCCCTGGTTTTGGCAGCAGCACCGCCGTCTGGATTTTCCGTCCGTCCGGAAAGTAGCCTTCATGCAGGCATTTCTAATAGCACTGTTCTGAAAATGCCCGGAAACGCCAGGATCGCGGGAAATACCGTCCGGACAGGGTCCGCTTTCTTCACTTTCGCTTCTTTTGTTACTGTAAGAAATTTGTCATTAGAGACCCGATTGTCAGCAAACTTTTCACCGTCTATATCGACGTACGGGTGGGTCGTGCTTCGGGAAGAGAGCCTCCACGATTGTCGCGATTTCAGCCGACGTTGTTGGACCTTTGATCTAGGCAAACACGCAGCTGTAAGCGTTGTCCCAAGGGTTGGCGTATACTGCTCTGCACAGCGCCTTATAGCAGGTGGACTTGCTCAGCACTACATCACGTTTAAAAGCGTCCGCCCGGACGTTCTTTTCTGGATGCCTCTGATTTTGCTCTCTGGACGCGTCTTCTGGCTTATAGGCAAGCAGCACGGAAGGTGATGAGCCTTTCGTTCCACTAATACGTTGGACACCAGCAGTTCATCGGTTCCAATGACCTCGGCACAGTTCATCAGAATTCGGAATTGGAGCGGTGCTGTCTCCATGAAATGCTTCGAAGTCCCTCCGCGTTACAGTACAGTTCTACCAACCAGTGGTGTAGTGGATCGACTGGTAGTCGTTATGTGTGTAATAGTGAGCAATTCATACAATTCATGACGAACTGCAGAATGTTACCTCGCCGATGGATCACCGATCGGAATTACGGAATGTGCTAGCGGAATCTTCGTTGCAACGTCTTACATCCAGCTTCTACAACTGCAACCCTTGCGTTGGTCAGCCTGCTAGCCCTCTACCAGGCATAAGTCTCCTCCTATAACAAACGGCGTTCGTCTGACTAACGAGTCGGTTAGCGCGTTCAGCTTCCGAATGTATTGCTCTGGTTCCCACCTTGGGAAGCATAACAGCTCCATACGAAAGTCTCCTTGATCCACCACATCTTGAACAGGGAAACCGTCCATCGCTTGGATTTCCACCGTATTACCATTATCACGAGGTCCACGATAGACTCTACAATAACTGTAACAGTACACTTTGTTTTCGACTGCTGTGTTAAGTCGCAATGATTGAGATTAACTTGCTCCTGATTCCATGAGCCATTTAGCTCCCAGCTTTGTCGTGATCTCAGATAATCCCCTCACTGCCGGAGACTAACTCACCTTACTCTGACTGAGAGTTCCCCGGCGACGGAATTTCTCCTGATACCGATATCCGTCTACTTGAAGCACGGCGGCTGGATTTCTCTTGGGCCCGATGTCCGTATAGTGATCCAATTAGCTCCCAGCGTTGTAACGATATACTCGGATAGTTCCCGGTAGTGAGTCTACCCTACTCCGACTGCAGTCTATTCCCCAGCAGTGGATTTCTCCCGATATCGATGCTTATTTTCATGAGTCATTTAGCTCCCCGCTTCGTCGTGTTCAACCAATTTTCACTGCAAGCGAATTATGAAATATTCTTAGAAAATAGCTTATTCAAAAGGAACTTACAGAACTCTATTTAAAACATTGGACATATTTAATTTTTCAATACATAAAATATTTCAATATTTGCTATTTTATGCTAAAAACACCCCCCGCTACTACGCCACTTGGTACACCGAATCTTCCAAAATAATTAACGAATGTCAGCAGGGATTCGAAAAAAACTCAACCACATCAAAATTGATGACGAACACATGTTTTCCTGCTCCAGTTATCGAAAACTGCCAACAAGTAGCCCAAAACATTGCCATTATAAAACTGCAACAATTGCGATTACCTCCATGGGTAACCAGATAGCTGCAATCTTATCTCTCCGAACGTTTTTGCTAGAATTACTTTACACGTACTTTACACGCCAACTGGTATCCCTCAAGGTAGCCACCTATGACCACTTATCTTTCTCTTATTCAGCAACGATCTTTGCACCCGCCTCAACTCTAGAAAACTACTTTCCGCTGAGGATCTGAAATTTTTTCGTTCAATTACCGCAGAACTCGACTCTGTGATGATATCGAAGATGATATCGTCAATATTGAGAGATTGTGTTTGCTGAACAGTTTTGCATGCTCGACAATTTTAATGTAAATCTGCTTTCTCACCTTGTACAGATCAGAAATCAAAAAGAGCACCGCTAGCGAGCAGCATACAAACAAACAAAATACTAGGGGCGGGCATAGTGTAGTTGGTAAATCGATTGCCTTGTACGCAGCCTACCTGGGTGTGATCCCCAACCCATCACATAGGGTTTAGAAATTTTTCCAAAAGAAATTTTTCTAACCCGAAAAGAGGCGAATGACCCTAAGGTTAAAACATCTAAAATCGAAATAAAAAAATAAATAAGCAGAAGACAAAAGTTAAGCTCGTAAGATATTAAGCCTGTTCTAATGACCCTGCCACTTCTAGTTTTCCGATCTGTATACTTCACATCCTTGCTCTCGCTTGAGTGCTATGGCTCTAATTTTCATAACTTTCCCTACCTAGTAATCTCTAGCTAATTAAATGTCGATAAAATGTAAAAAATAAAATAAAAAAATACTACCCGTGCCGCTCCCCTCTAGCGTGAACGTGTAACTTATAGACACAGCAAAGTCCCTTTGTTCCTAACTGAGAGTGAAATGAGTGATCAGTGAATCACAGGATAAATTGCGCAAAATCACGATTGACGTGTCGCAGACCCGTCTTAGATCTACTTCGCGCGAGATGGAACACTCGATCGAGGTGAAAATGGAACTTGTGCTTACAGAAGTGTCACACATACAACTACATCGTACGAGGAATGCAGTGCTAATAAAGATCAACTCCCTAGCCGAGTCAGAAAGCTTCGTAGCGAAGAAGAAAATGCCGCACGACGTCGAATACGAAAACGTCAAAACCAAGCTCACCATGTATATGAACAATGATCGGACGGAAATGCACCTGCACGATTTGGCGCCGCGCACTAATACGGATTATATTGAAAGATTCAAATCGAAGACTGGAGAAATGGAATCTGTCACAAATGACACTTGTAGAAACTTTTTCCTCGGCATTCTCAACAGTGTTCGAGTGGTGCGAATGCGGCTGAACCAACCTAACCTTCTAACTTGACTTTCGAGGGCAGATCTTCTCAAGGTGTTAACTACATTCAAAGAACGCTACGTACCTACCCTGGAAAGACACGCACGTGTCTGTTCTGTAACCCTGCGGTAATCCATGCGCCGAAACAACTAAAGAAAAAAATCTACTATAACCAATACTAACAAACAACCGTCGCAATCTACTGATACGCCACAGGGAGCCAGTCAAAAAAACAAATGTGAGACAAACAATATTCCACGATATCCTCTAACCAAAAGTAATAAACAAAAAAGGCGGCTATACCAGAGTCACTCGAAAACACATACTGCACCAAACATCTAACTGCGAAAATCAAATCTGCTCAAGCGACGACAACATGGACGCAAACACGAACGAGAGAGAAGGCTGACGGAACGATCAGCAAGCATCAGAGGGTAACCATTGTTCAACACCGAGAAAGAAAATTAGCATAAGGAACGGAGAGCAGTGCGCTTAGGATAGACACCAGCATTGATATTCGATTATTTTTTATATTTCATGATCTATAAATTGAAGTCCATCATTGAAATGTATATTATTTTCAAAGAACGCGAATGACCCTCGAAGTTAATGTCTTAATAAATAATAACAATCCATTCGTAGCGTGACTCTCAGACAGTTCGGATGTGTTTTTGTTTCTGTGTGGTGTGCGATTCGACGCTTTGTATTGGTTTGCTTTGTACCTATTTCTCAAGGTCACATTCCTCAGCCTTTTGTTCGCGTAGTGAGGGTTAAAAATTAAACAATAATCAGCAATATAAGCTGGATCGGTCCGTCGTTGAAAACTAGTGTCAACATAAGTGGTTTTTATCTTTCCTAACACATTTATTGCATTTTCCCGCCTGCGCGGGCGCTGGCACCTTTGCGTTGACTTTTTCGATGGTTCCCTCTCCGGATGGTCAAATTGAGATTGAATCGGGATCAATTCCTAAGGATAACCCCTCATCCCCTTCGCCCAAACGCTACCCAGAGCTCCCAACTGGTCCCTAATGGCAAACGATGTTGCTTGCTGTCAGTACTTCACGCGGGATTATAATGTATATATTCCAGCTGTAAGGGTGGAAATTGAAGGCGTTGTCAACGATGATATACTGCCGTTCTACGCGTAAATCTCCCATGTATATAAGGAATCCCATAGAACAATTATGCGTATAGCGGCAGTATAGCAAACGTTTGAATTCAGTTTTAATCGCGGGAGATGGCTCTAAAACATACTCCCAACCAAACTATTTTAAAAACGGCTGAAATGACACGAATTTATGCTCCACGAGTGCCCTAGTGTCGTCGCTCTGCTCAACGTTGCTGCGGTTAGATTGCACGTGGAAAGTAATCTCTGACCCCCACGGTAGTAACCATCTGCCAGTCGTAGTCTCAATCACCAACGGCTCAAGGCCATAGGAATCGACCAACATTTCGTATAACCTCACACGAAATATTGGTCGGAGGAGCCGCGATATCCGACAAAATTGAATCCACTCAAGAGCATCCTCAGGGCGGAAGATTACAGCTTTTTGGCTGGCTTGATTCTCGACAGCGCGAATCAAGCTCAGACCAAACCAATACCCGAGACGAACACCCACAAACGTTCTCCCAATCCCTGGTGAGACAAAGAGTGCTCGGAACTGTACGCGAAGAAGTCCACAGTGTATAATACCATCCCGTATCGACAGTATGCATCGTTAGAAACGCGAATGATGAGTCTAATGGATCCAAAAAAACGCAGATGTTGGCGCCGGTTCGTCGATGGGTTAACGAGAAAAACAGCGATGAGCACTCTTTGGGGTACGATTCAATAGATGCGTAGAAACAGTACCAACGAGAACGTATGTCAGTCCCATGTTCTATGGGATTCCCTATCTACATGGGACTGACTTACGATTATGGGCAGTATATCTGCAGTCTAGAAAAAAATTGCAGAATTAATTAAGACTAGTATAGAAATACTTTTAACTCTATCAACCATCTCCTAGTTATGATTTTGTACGAAATCCATAATTGGGAGAGAAAAAAGGCCCAAGACTTCAAGAAAAAGTAACGAAGATCTCGTACAGAAAGCTACAACGAAATCAAGTAAATGTTCGGTCCAACCAATTGGTCAATTGACGTGAAATGGCTTTCTCAGATACAACAAAATCAAACTGATATCTCTTCCTTCAGCCATCACAGTCATTTGCACAAACATTACGTACTCCTTCGGTGCCTACTTGGCACTCCAATCGAGTACGTGTAGTTCAGGTGTTGACATAGATTCATACCGAAGTCCTCTCACCAAGTGCATACTGCGACATTAGGGTGACCGTATCAGCGTGAGTTACCTCCATTAACCAGCATTTTGGATGAAATTCGAACCACAACTACAAAACTAAATTAGGTTAGTTTAGATAGTTTAGATAGACTCAAACTTATTCGCATCGGAACCGATTCGCATACCGGGCACCCTACTACTTGTATCTCACTTGCTCACCGGATGTATGCATTTGCTTTTCGCATTTCTTGAAGGACATTCTTTCCTTAAATCCAACCCTTCCCCGTACCGTTACCCGAACACCATCTCTGATAAACATTATGCGCTTAATCATCGTTAATCTGCTGTTGCTGTTGCTATTGCCGTGTCTGCCTCCGCCCTGTCTGATACCGGCGGTCGTAACAGACAGTTATGACGGCTGCTGTGGCAATGAAGATGATGATGATGATGGTGATTATAATATAATGTGATTGCAGTCACTCATATGCGTATACAGCGAGTGAAGTGTTAAGAAGGCAGCGGCGACGGCGGAGGCACTATTTAACAGCATCAAGGGAACTGCAGTCGCAGTTGATTGCAATTACTGTTCTTCTGGTTGTGTAGCATCTTGGCCTGCTTGGTTGGTTTGGTCGGCTGTTTGTCAGTCCCCTCAGCTGGAGCGGGTCCAGTGTTTATGTGTGTGTGTGGGAAGGTGAGTTCGATCGAGAGGCTTGATGTGAAGTGTGCTCTCTTGACAATGCAAATTATTTATGCGGAATTTGAGATTCCGGACGATGATGGTTAGGATGGGGACGACGGGATTATGGTATGGTTTTGATCTGGTTTAATTGCTGGTCGTATAATTTAACAGGCTCGTATCGCGGAGGTTGGAGCACTTAATCTACGCACGTGTATTCATATTAGAAGGATTATCGGTAACTAACCGCAATAATCGTAGTTCATCATTTGTTATTAGTTACGAATTGCAGTGGCCCGGGTTGGGCCACGGCAGGTGGTTGGTCTCCTGGACCGTTCTAGTGATGGAAGGAAATTTACTACGTGCTTTGAAATCTTTGGGAGTTTATCTAATATTTAGACATTATTGGTTAACTTTACTCACTCAAACGCAGAAAATTTCGCATTTCAGAGCTACCACCTTATCCTTCTAATTCAAACATCAAAACGGGTCAATAACAACGCAGCTGTGCGACTATTAAATTTAAATTTTCTAGATTTGCCGTCGAAGCAGTCGTGTGTACAAAAGAGAGCCTCCCTTTGTTTACTTTCTTTTTCGGTTACTGTGGTGCATCCATAAAACTTTCCTACAGTTTTCCAGTGCACTTCAAAAAATAATGATTTCAATCAGCGACTAGTATGCAAAAAGTAAGTCAGCAAACGTAAATGTGACCGAATTATTAACGAAAGAGAAAGTAAATAAAGTGAGGCTCCCATAGGCACATACCATTTCAATAAGTTTGAAAGATTTACATTAACTCACCCTATAGTTTATAGGCCACTGCCATGGCCGACTTGTCACTTCCCCTTCTTTCGGCTTCAACCCCGAGTTCCCCTGCAGCATGACCGCGTGTGATTCAAAAAAGCGGCTTATAAATCCGGGAGCGTACACTTGAAAATTGACACTCGGAACTAAAAAATAAAACGTTTACTAATGGTGGTAACCCAATGCATTGCACCCGATCAACTCACGCTGCTCATACTGATTATCCTCGACATTCCAAACGGCACTTTTGTCCCGAATATTCGGATTGCACGTCACTTCCTGCTGTTCGAAACCCCACTTGGGCAGTTGTTTGGCCGTCGTCGTCAACACGCACCGTTCGATGTAGTGGTAGAAAATCAACCGACTGGTTACGGTTTCTACGACGTCACCGTCCTTCCCACCGATAATCTGCACCTGCCAGACATCGTTGGTGTCCCCTTGTCCTTCCTGTAACAGATTATCCCGGACATTATCTCAAGCTTTATCACAACAGTAACATCGGGTTCATGTCCCCGCTCGTAACCAGTAACTTACCTCACCATAACACGTTACTTGCATGTGCTTTTTCGTAACGGGTGCCTGTTCCCGATGTGAATGAATATTTCGCCTGGTCGAAATGTGCTCCAAGCGAACCAAATCGCCGTGCTTCAGCAGTGTGACATCATCGAAGCTTTGCTTGTTGTGCGGCTTCAGCAACCACTTGTTGTTATCGTCCTTGTGACTGTACGTTGTTACCTGCTGCTGGCGGGCGCCGAATCCTTTCGGGTACAGGTGATTATGGGAGTGAAGATATCCGCCGCCTGTTTTGTGATTTTTAAGAGTAACTACCGCACCGTAAGCCACCTGGCGGGGCATCGAAACGTTGTAGAGCGAGTTTCCTACCAGGTTCGATTGAAACCCGGAACTGTAGAATCCATCCCCGGTGCCGCTCTGGTTTAAAACAAGCAGATGAATGTAGAAGAAGGTTGCATACAGGAACACGGGCAGCACGATAAGGGTCACTGTTCGTGCCAGCAGTTGTTTCACGGTGTAGGAAATCGGTTTGGTTAGATCGCCAAGCACGTCCCAGAGATCGCTAGCGGTATGCAATCCCACCAGCAGTACAACGAACAGTCCGACAAATTTTACGCTAGTCGTACAGGCCAGCATAGCACCGGTGAAACTAAGCCAGCTCCACCAAGCCGGGGTGAAGCTGCGGGCCGTTCGGGTCAGCTTCGTTACACGTGCCATTCCCATCACGGAAGCGGTCATGAAAAATATCAACGGTGGATCCAGCAGAATGTACCGATTTAGGATTAACATTCCGATGTCGAACAGTATGTAGGCTGCGGCGAACGTAGACGCGGTTAGGGATCCCGTCATGTCCCAGACGGTGTGGAAGGACATCGGTACGACGGCCGCTCCCAGGGCGGTGCAGAACTGGGTGGAAGAAGAAATTAGTTTTAATAATTTTGTTTGATACGGGATATCAATTTGAAAGCCCCCTTCATGAAAATCAATCACTAGTACCAGTAGTATCCGTAGTAGAGTTTCTGGGAAGATTGGGTAAAGGGTAGCAGAGAAAACTGCTTTTCTCGCTTTCAAAGATGGCTGTTTGAGGCATTCTCAGTTGAACCTAAAGTTTCAATAAAAAAAATAAGAAAAGCCTCTCATTTTATGTTTGAGACCCAAGCAAAGATTTGTAGTAGTCAGTAAGATCGCCTTACTAAATTTGCAATTACCGTATATATTAAGAATGGGATGCGAAATCTATCGAAACAAATAAAATTTCACAGCGAAGCGTAGCACCAAGGCTTTACTTTGCTTTCATCTAACGAACAATATTTACTGGGTTCCTTCACCTTTCCTGTATTTACACCTTCTCACAGTGCGAACACTTACCATTCTCATCCCCTCGTAAGCCGTCCCGTTGTACTTGTCCCCTGGCTTATCGAACGGGTACTTCCCGTCGTAACCGGTCAAGTATCCCGACAGCCCGATCAGCATTTTGCCCAACGGTGGGTGTACATCGAAAAAGAACGTCCTATTGATGTACCAGCTGCCCATCTTGCCAAAGTGTGTCTCATCCCAGCATACATGATCCGGTAGGGTTACATTGTGGAATCTCGTTCCCACCGACAGTACCAAAATCACACCGAACAAAATCCACCAATTGCTAAAAATAAAGGTGTCAAATCAATAAAATGAAGCTAGCGTTTCAGATTTGGCTCCGTTGAATAAGCTTAAATGTCATCTTCACTAAAATAAAAACCGGTATTTGCCTTATTCGCGACTAGTTCCCCGTGTTGGATGAGCGGACCGAAAGGCTCAAACTATGTGTGAACGTAACATCTTCACAGCTCTTGCGTAAAAGCGATTAGTCGTTTGTTTACTTTCCGCTCACGAAATTGATCCATTTTTTAAGTCTTACATACTGATAACAACAATCCTGTTTTAGCAAGTACCGATTGTGCTAATTATTTCCTGTCTATTCAGGTGGTACGAGCATACAAAAACTTACTGATCCACTTTCGTTCCTGCCAATTTGATCGTGCTCACTTTCTCGCCATTTTTCTGGTTCTTCTGTTCCCCTTTCACTCCATCACTTTCCTTTTCACTGGCCATCATATTTGCCAAAAACAAATTATCACAGTTTTTCCCGCTTAGAACGCCTACTAATCAATTAAGTGAAAGGAAAATGTAAACAATGACCCGCACAGTTCCTAGTTTGACGTTTCAATGCAGAAACTTCGATGAGAGGAGAGACAGCGCACCTGCACTCTAGTAGCTTAGCCACGTTACGAGTCGTGTGCCGATCTCGCCCGAACGTGGTATGACTCTAGCGCTCGGTGGCTTCGAAGAAACTGCGCAAAGCGAAGCTTTGAGCCGTGCGAAGTGAAACCAAACTATAGAAGTGAAAGCTCTGTTTTAGCTTCGTTCGGTTTGAACTTTTGGAGAACGATTTACGCTAGTGTTGGTGTAGAGAAAGCTCTGCGGAACAACAGTATATGACAAATGGCCTTGAGCGGTAGGGTGGTTTGTGTATTTTAAATATACCTACCCTGAGAAACAAAAATATGCATAGTTAGCATACTTTCTATTCCTGTCTCTTTTCTTTTGCTGTGATTTTTATGCATTTTCATGCATATACTTCTAGTAAGCATTCAATGAGTGGATAGACTGAATATGTCCAATGTATAAAATTTACAGCAGAAGAAACGAGAGGCAGATAGAAAAGTATGCTATCGATGCATAAATAAAATTCTGCGTGTACACTGAACTAAGCTTCAAGATATTTTCTGTGAATATTTATTTGCAGCGAAAATTGGCGACAGGCCTCGGCAACTACCAGTCGGCTCGTTGTGGAGGCTAGGTCCACCGCCGAGGACTACAACGAATAGCTCACGGCGAAGCGGGGAGCCAAATGGTTCCTGGTATCGTGACAAAACTGGGAGCTAATTGGTTCACGAAACGAACATCGGTGCCGAGAGAAATTCCGCCACACTCTGTAGTCCTTCACTGACGGCGAACATGGACTGGAGACGTGTGCGAGACGCATCCCCATAGCGACCAGCTCGGGCGATTCCGCATTGATCAACGGAACCCTGCTACTGCACGGTGATCGACGACCGGCAAGCTAAAGTAGAAGACGAAAGCCTTCAACAAATACCTCTTTCGTGAGGCATTTCAGCCGGACAGCGGGATCCAGCACGTTGATGTGGCTGATCTAACAAGAAGGATTGTGACGTTACATGCCGCGAAAACTGTAGTCACGCAGTAAACGGCATCCAGCTTACTGGGTAAATGAGTCGCTCGGTACGCTACACGCTGCATGTTTCAGAGCCAGAAGGCGGGCTCAGAGAGCAAGATTGGAGAGTGAGAGGGGAGCGCAAGGCGATGTTTCTGGAAGCTAGGGCCGCTTTAGAACGGGAGATCAAGATTAGCAAGCCAGTTTACCATAAGGAGCTGTGCTAAGAAGTAGACGCCAATCACTGGGGGACGCGTACCGAGTCGTGAAGGCGAAGATGACGGCCCGTCGACGCCAGCTGAAATGTGCCCTGGTAAGCTAAAGATAATCGTTAAGCGTCTCTTCCCGAAGCACGATCCAACTACCTGGGCACCGGCACCGTACGGCTAAGAAGAAGGAGCAAACACAGACGATTGGCTCAAAAAAGCGACTAAAATCAAAAAATCATCCGGAACACGGTCCGGATGGAATACTAAACGTGGTGCTGAAAGCTGCGCTCCTGGCATATCCGGACATGTTCAGAGTGGTGCTGCAGAAGTGCCTAGCTGAAGGCAGTTTCCCCGAAATGTAGAAGGTATAGAAACTGTGTTGCTGTCAAAGTCAGGGACACACTTGGAAAACTCCTGGAAACAATTATCCTTAACCGACTAATGCAATGCACGGAGAGTGAGCGCGGAGAAGTATCGACATTGCGATCCGTCGTAATGCAGAATAAGGCTGAATATGTTCGATTACACAAATGAAGTCGCGACCCACATCCATTCTTCAAAACCAATGTTTCGTTGATATCTTCGGGATGATAGAATGTAGCCACCGTCCCAACTCTCCATTGCTCCACGACGTCTGCCAACTTCCTAGCGCCTTCTGACGAGAGATATTGAAAAATTTGTTGAAGTAGATTGATCGTTCGTAGATGTTACCTTCTCATGCGTCAGCTATAGCTAAGGACTTCGCTTCTTCATTACCCGGAATGGTGCAATGCGAGGGGACCCAGACTAAGGTAATCTTATACTATCTTACCGAGAAGGCACGAAAGAGTCCCCATATTTTCTTCAGGAAATTCGGAATATGCTTTCTATGTTTAACGAAGAGCCTCTATTGTGCTGAGGTCTCTTGGGTGGGTACCCCATCATGTTCCGGTTATTGTACGGAGAAAGTCGATCCATTGTTGGCACATCTGTTTCAGATACCGAAAGTGACATCCTTTAGAGTCGAACCGTACCCCGAGGTATTTAAAAGTTAAAACCTGAGCAATAGTTTGATCCATTAATTAAAGCTGTAGTTGCGCTGGTTCACGCTATCTTTAAAATACGACTAGCACAGTTTTCTCCGTAGAGAATTCAATACACAGCTGTAGGGCCCAAGCAGACAAATTGCCCAAGGTATCTTGCAGTGGTTTTTGCAAGTCGACGGCTGTAATAGAGACCACACCGTCATCTCCAAGCTGTCTTAGTGTGCAGGAATTGACAAGACATTAGTCAATGTCATTCACGTAAAAATTCTAGAGAAAGGGACTTATACATGTGAGATGCATGTGTTTTTCAGACAATTAGTTTAGAAAAAAGTTGTTTAAAATCGGTGAAAGACTATGGTGGTGCAGAAAGAAAGTCGATAGAAATTGAATCAAAGGCCTCCTTAAGATTCAAGAAAACTGATGCCATCTGGTCTTTGCTAGCATACGCCATTTGAATTTCTGTAAAGAGTAACGTAAGGCGTAAGGTACGTCCCTTTGGCTTTGTGGAAGCAAAATTGTGTATCTGACAGAAAGTTATGCCTCGACGCAATTTTCGAGGCGGAATAGGATCATTTTCTCGAAAAACTTCCGGATCCAGGCCAACATTGTAATCGGCCGATACGAGTTGTGGTCGGAGGTTGGTTTTGGCTGCTTTTTGGTTGGCGATGACCTTCACTTGCTTCCAGGCATGAGGAACAATATTACCCTCAAGAAACTTGTTAAATCAATTCAACAAGCGTCTTTTGACTGAGCCTGGGTGATTCTTCAACAAGTTGAATTTGATTGTCTGGCCCTGGGGCTTTATTGTCCGGGGCGGAATCCGTTTAGCGCAGGCGCAGCAAAAGAAGATTCCCCCCTGCGGTTCATCAAAGTCGTCTTCACATTTCTGCGAAAGATCGCTTAGAACGGGTCTGAATGGAACGCTTCAGTTTCTCCTTGCACTGTTTGCTTACGCCGGACATGTTTCCCACACAATTGACACTTCGACATCCACACGTCATCCACATGATTACCTCGCATTTCCCACATCGAACCTTATTGCTATAACCCGCGGTACAAAAAGTTAGGTAGAGGAGAACCGGCAAAGGTCACCCGATAAGAGTCTAAGTTGACATAAGTCCTCTTCCCGTTAGCTGCGACTGATGCTGAATGCTTCATTTCTACTTTAGTTTCTTCACTGGCTGAGCATAAGGGTCTTTGAAATGGTCAACCCTTTGTGTCCGCAGAACCGCGCAATTCAAACTTGAATCGGAGACGACCCCGTCACATTCAACCATGTTTGATGGTACATATACTCTATACTGCTTCGTAAAAGGCCCGTAGCCAGCAATATCATTTGCCTGGTTCAAACTGTTTACCACCACCCAACGCTTATCAGGACGCGTTTTTGACAGTTCTGTCATAGCCAAATATTGTTTCTTCAGAACTCGAGAAATCTTCAATAGATTCAAACATTTCTTTTCTTTGGTATAGAGAAAGTCTACAAATGGCCCGGTTGCGGAGGGTGAGTACAAGTTAAGTAGGGGAGCACAAACCGTAAAAGAAGCGAAAAAATCCTGAAACTTCGACGAGGCGGATAATGCGCCAGATAACCTTGACAGTAGAGTAGCACTATGCTGTATAACGTTACACTGCACGGACTGAAAAGGTCGATCTATCGGCCCGAGAGTCACCGAACGAATGACCGTAAGATAAAAACACCTGTAATCGATTCTGAACCAAAAAAAGAAAAAAAAGAAATTGGGTGTATAGAACACAATGTTTAGACCAGCAATCTAATCTAAATTCATCGGGGAACGTGCCATTTAAGCCAATATATTCTGATTCCTGAAATACATCTTGCACTTTACACAGATCACCATGCCGCACCGCAATTGAAGTAATTTAGCATTGATTTCGTAGTTCAACAGCCGAAAGTTATAAAACTGGCAACATCTGCAACAGCGATCCGATATTTCCTTACGATATTATTCGAGTTCTAGAGCGTAAGAATTATAACAATTTTCTCATTTTTCAGTTCATGGAATCAACCGGACCGGACACAGTTGCTGCAGTCAATTTACTGATTAAACTGGGGATTACAACAGCAAGAGGCAACCACGGATGTAATTGTGGAAAGCAAGATGGCTGCAATTCTCGACGAGAACGAACCGTTAAATAGAAGCAATGGCGCTAACGTCAAAAGATCTACAGTCCAATCCTCACCAGCAATCGTCACCATACCCAGGGATAGCATAAGGGTTAGTGCATTGGGTCGGAGTCTCAAAGGTTGCGAGTTCGAATCTCGCCTCTGGAGGGAATTTTTTTTCACATGATTGCTTAGCTTCACTCACCATTTCCGATCGTTTTTCCCCGTTGGATACCACCAGTCCTAAACACGTTATTGCATTCAATAAGAAAATTTGTATTGCAGAAAGCCTGTCAAACAGCATCAAACATCCCGGGTGTCATGGTCATCAGAAAATATTTATTGTATATTCTCAAATTATTGCTTTTAATATGCTATTTAAGTGCCTGTTACATTTCAGAAGCCTTTCTCCTGCGATAAGCATAATAAGGACCATTAAAATAGAGATCTCTTTAATGAAGTTGTATACGAAGAGTCGCATTTGACTGCCGATACATTATTGCCGATTCTCAACCGAACAGTGATGAACAGTGATCCTCCATCAAGCGGGGAAGGATATCATTTTGCACTGGCGACAATTGGAGATGGCCGACATAATCGCAAGCTGGTATTTTGATGATTTTGGTGGTTTGAAAAATATTCTCGTGTGAGTGTGTTACTATTCAAAAACGAGAGGCTCGACATTTGCTTGAATTAACTACACAATTCTATAATGTGAACTGCCGTTCTACGCCCAATTGTCCCATGTTGCAAAACTGGCAACTGAGAAAAACGCGATTGAAGATGAAAATTGTATTAGCCATCTGGAGGGATACGGTGTAACAAATAAAGCTTTATTGTCCAAAATTACGTTCATGGCAATCGTTTTCAATATAATCAGCCCAGTTTTTTATTATAGAGATTCAATTAACGTTAGTTTTTAAGAAAAATGTTAAGTGGGACTGTTATGCCGAGAAATCGAGCGGAAACCGGAAAGTTCTACGCATATCAGTCCCATAACGATCTATGTAAATGATGCCCATAACTCATTTTTTTTTACAAAAGTGTATGTCGTGAGTTTTTCTGTTACTCGGGAGATTTGTTGCTTCATCAAAATTGGAAATAGGGTAAAGTACCTATTTTTACTCTATTTAGAAGGGTACCTCACAAGATTATTAATTACTCTGCCTACACTCGATGGAGTGCATTAATTTGGCATTCCCAACCTTCCTTCGTTCTTAAGAACCAATCTAATAACACAAATGGCCTAAAAACGATGAAATGCTAGTGTTTGATCGCAACTAAAGTTCCAATCGAGTGCTCCAATTGTCGCCCTACCATTTGATCCAATTTGTTGACCAAAGATAGCAAACGCTGCACTAACCAACGGCTTCAAATGGGTAGCGTGATAATAGAAACATTGCGAAAATAGGCTCATTATCCTAGATGCGTTCGCCATGTTATGCAAGCGACGATAGTAATGAAGAGCTTTACAGGATTGTTCTCACTACTGTGATTAATATTGCCACTGCCATCTCTTTTTTAATGATCCTGTATTTTTCCATCAATTTTTTCAGTGCCCGACATCTAGCGTAATGAACTTCTTAACTAAACGCTACGTAATTATTTTTTTATTGCGCACTTTTTTGGGATTTTTGTTAGTGGGACAATTATGCGTAGAATATCAACAATGGGACAAACAGACTTGGTATTTTTTCACGAAGTCTTCAAACAAACTTTATGAATTGGATGTGTTTTCTGAAAATATACATCAAAAAGGACTGTTTGATTAAAAAAAGTGAAAATGACCAAAAAGCAACATGGGACAATTATGCGTAGAACGGCAGTGAAGCAGTGCGACGAAAAGAGCTTTTGGTTTCCATTCCGAATGATTGATTTTCCGAACGAACGAGACGTGATCGAATCCGACGCTAGTTTGATTTTAATCCAAAATAAAAATCCTTAATAAATATAACAATCGCGCATAATCGGAATCCACAGATTTTTTTTTTTAAATTGGTAGGTGCAAAAATATACCGATAAATCGGTATATTTGCCCCCTCTGGTGCTAGATACTGAAGAGGTGAATTCGAAAGGTAAAATTTTCATGCAAAAAATGGTGGTTGAATCCTATGTTTTCTTCAGGGTAAAATATTCCATACTACGCATTGGATCGCTAGTTGCAGCCACGTTTGATTTTTACTATATTTCTCATTAGCAAACAGAACTTGTGTATTTGCGTGACGCCGCTTTTTTCTAAGGATTTAGTTGTAAGAATTAGAAGTGTTTCATTTCGAGGAAGCGCTTATACTGTGTGTTATTTAATTGTTTCAGAAAATGCCATAAAACCAATTTCGTAAGAAAATGCCAGTAAACAGGTTTATATTGGAAAACCCTTCATTTTTTTCCATAACAAAACATCTTAAAATATCACTTGTCCTTCTAAAACCCGAATAACGAACTAAAATCAGGTTCCTCGCAAACCGTTCCCAACCGGCCATTGAAATCTTTCGAACGCGTAAAAGCTCCCCCATGCGCACTGCCTGCTAGGGTGAGCAAACTAGCTGACACTGCCCATGGGCGTGATTCACCATAACAGCACTAACCGCGTGCGCTAGACAAAGCAATTCTATTTGCTTGCCCATTTCAACCGCATACTAACGACGCGGCTGTGTAACCTTGGTTTCCGCGCCCGTGCGTTACCACGGCAATAGACCGTTTGTTTATTTATCAAAACATTATTGCGAAGCCTCGTGTTCGATCGGTTCAACTTTCACATATTTCGTATCGAAGTTCTTGGTATTTTTTGTGTCGGTGAAAAAATGTCCTTATCCGTCAAATCCGTGCCGGGAAGTGTATCGGAATCACTCCGACGAAAATTAAGTAGCCAGCGGTCGTTAGCTCGCGACCGGCGCCTACCGCCGCCGACTCCGCAGAAACAACCGTCCCCTTTGAGAACACCCGTCGGCTCCGGAGTGTCCCTCGCGAGTGATACCGATGTGGCCGGTGTGAAAGCAAAACTCGGGCTGATCGATACCTGCTTTCCGGAGAACGATACACCGGTGTTCGAGTCTATTACGAGCTTTCCCGAATCGTACAAGCGACTTAGCTCGAAAGAGAAGCTGCTGTTGCTTTTTGCGGAAAACTTACGCCGGCAGTACAAGGAGAAGTTTCCGCACCGGAAACCGCTGGTACTGGCTCTGCCGAATGAGTGTGAGGTGCAAAAGTTTGTCTGTACCAGCTTGCGACCGTCGATTTTTCTCTTTCCGGAACTGATCGGTTGCTGGCAGGAGGTGGCGTCCTTCATAGCGGATTACATCGTGAATGAGCCTCTGGTCGATCAGGTTAATATGGTGAGTAGAATTTAGGATTTTATTACTGGTTTGTTAGCGCCCAATTTGTAGATTGAGGGGGTATTTTGTTGGGTGAATAGCGGGGTCGATAATTTGTTTGTTCTCTTACTTCTTACTTGCTCTACCAGAAGATAAAGAGAAGAGAGAGGGAGAGAATACAGAAATGATTTTCTTTCTGTTTGCTCCGTAATTGCGGAGAAATTGGTAGTATTAATTCTACCAATTTCTCTTAGTACTAGAACAAACCTAATTTGGCATGGTTTCTACTTTACTCGAAAACATGAAAATTACATTTAACGTGAACAACGAAGCGACGTATTTTTCTGTTTGATATTAGGATTTTTCTCTTCTGACATGTGGATCTGATACAAAATATTCTAAATCTTTTGATGTAAAACAACCCATATTTTTACTTGAATTTAAAAGGAATTTTACGTGAAGTGGGACATTTCTTTTATATACATCTGCAAAATGAGGTAATATCTTTCGATTTTATCACGATCTGCATACGCTGGTCGATAGTCATGAACATAAGCTACAAGACAAAACCGGGATGATATTAAATGGCCTCATTAGTATACCAGCACAAACACATAGAACAGACATACAAACTAGAACAAACTTTCCCGAAAAACCTGTGTGAACATTTAAATGAAAACAGGTTGGAAGTCACCTTCGCATACAGGTTTGCATGCATGCATTACAATTGTATTCAAGTTTGCACGCAACGCCTGTATAGCGTTTGTTGACCGATCGAAGCGCCGACTAGTGCCAAGTTGCTACTTGCTGGTGGCATTTCAAAATGACAGCTTTATTTCTTATAGCGTTTTCGTGTTTTCTTGGTGCTACACCGGTGTAGTGCAAGGAATGAGATAGACTGATTACACCCAAGTTTGAATGAGTGTAGCACCGACTACATCGGTGTAGTGCACTGTCAAAAACGAAAATGCCATTACACACATTGAAAACTTTACCTGTTGTAATAGCCCAGACTTAAGACGTCAGATACGACCAAGAGTGACTCACTGAATGATGATTTATTAGCAATCCATTTCTTAGCCTACTTGATCATATCTGTAGACACTACACCTGTGTGGCAGTTTTTTAGTGGTATAAAGTCCTCAGCAGAATTCATATTTTTCTACTGATGGTAATATTTTTTTCATGAAATGTTTTAAAGATTCGCTGCGTTCAACACGATAGCGTAAAATAAACAAATAACCGTGAAACGCAGTGTAATCATTAAATCTTGTGAAATACACGTTACACATCGTGATTGAACAAAAAATATTGCATCAAAGTTCCCCAATGATAGATGACGCCAATGAAAAGTATAATAAAATTTTTTTTTATTATTTTTAGGGCGTAAAGTAAGGTTAATTAGGTGAAAAAGGTGTGTTTTCAATTTGTTTTAGTGATACAGAGAGCGTTTTTTAGATGTTCTTATAATAATTCATTATTTGAACAATATACTGCTAAATTTGCATTATTGAGAATTGAGCGGTGACGGTGAACACCAGAAGACGCCACGCAGAAAATTGTTTTGCTGTTTACATCATAACTCAAAACCTACTGGGCCAATCGTCCTGAAATGTTTTCCTTTTTTTTTGGCTCACTGACGAGAATGATCATTTTTTATTGGACTAAATATTTATTGAATGAGTTTTCGTTTAAACACCTTTCTACTTCAAGAAGACTTGACCTCGGGAATAGTTGCTGGAAAGCTAATGATCGAATCTATACGAAATATTACGCTATCATGCTTCTTAAACCAAAACATGGCAATATATCTGAAGGAAAGAGTCTGAATGTGGCTGATCGATACTTGTATTGCTTGTACTAAAAGGTCCAGAAGATCGATTGCAAAAAGTCAGAATGACCGCAAGAAATGTATGAACCCGTCTAACCCCAATTCCTCCTGGAACTCAAGTATAAAATTTAACATGGTTCTACATTTCAGAAAGAGGCTGAATGCGGCTGATCAAAAGCAGTAATTCTTATGCATAAAAGTCCGCGGAATCGTATGAAGATAGAATGACCGCACGGAACGTATATACCCGTTTTACCCCAATTCTTCCAGTAAAAAAATGTGTGAAGATGTACAGCCTCAATATTACCAGAGAAGCTGAATGCGACTGATTAAAATCAGTTTTGCTTATGTAAAGTAGTCTAGGGAATCGATTGAACATACTTATTAAAATGACCACACGTTGCGTGTGTGCTCAGTTTACCCCTAATACAATTGTGAAGTTGTACCTTACTCAACATTTCAGAAAAAAAAGCGTGTTTTGGGTACATTTTTTCCCACTGCGTGGCGGAGCACTAGAGAGCGTTACTAAAATGCAGAATGAACCATGCCATATCACGACACGTCTGTCGTTGTTCTTGAGATATGCACCCTTAGATCGAATTTTAATGAATTTTTGAGCACTATGGCTCTAAATTTTTATGACTTTTTCTACCCAGTAGTCTCTAGCTAATTGAATGTCGTTAAAAATGAAAAGAAAAGAATTTTTTAGAATAGAAGATAAATCTTCAGCTAAAAGTTTGACATTAATACCAAAACTCTACCGACTTCGTATGCCATGAAAAACTATAACCAGAGATTAACTCATGATGTAAAGAAGGATATCAAGCTTTCTCATTTCCCCCAGAAAGGCCCCATTGCTAGAGTAATGATGCCAATGCGGCAAGCGATTTCATATAAATTCTGATTTTGTCCTGCCTAGTTGAATTTTGGACTAAGTTTTCTTCACTATTTCTTAGTTTCAATATTCTTGAAAGTCAGACCGACGATGGGTGAAATTTTCAATGTGTGTTCAACTGTCATCGTTATCAGTCTCAGAGTAGACACATTCAAACTATTCAAACAACTAATGGTGAGCTTATTGTAGATTTGGAACCAGATTATTTTAAAAAATAAACATTTGACAACATTTAAATTTGCCGACGAATGCAAGATCGAATTTCTCACGCCGAAAAAAAATCTTGGAGAGAGAGTACAAAAACTAAAAACAAAAAAAAAACTACTTTTGAGCATGGCACACAATCAGAAACCAATTGTAACGCTTATTTTGTTCCACGCGAAAGATTATAAATATCAATACTGAACAAGAAGAACCAACTCGCATTAAAGTAATAGATGCAATGTCCTAGCTGGACATAATCGTTTACAGATGCCTGGTAAATTTTTCGATAGCACGAGGCGACTATGTTTGCCCAACACAGCCAGTAGCTAGAGCCTACAAATATGTAGCACGTGTCACATTAATTAAGACATAGACATGCGGAATCGATTCCGACTAACTTGGTGCAAACCAAGTGGTTTTGGTTCTCTGTCAATTGCAAATGTCTAAGTTCAGTGTAGTTTCTATTTGTGCAAAGACAAAATGGGACAACTGTTGACAAGGAAAAAGTGTACTATTAAATTTATGAGCATCGTGGTAGTAATTTTGGAACGGTTTCGTTTTTACGATACGTAAATAGGACCGTGACCAAAAAACATCAATTTCGCAGCTGTGTTCAACTTTTCACCAGTATCGACTAGGGGATAGGGGCCATTTTGACGATTGCCATTTCACAAAAGACCACACTTACGTTGAAAAAAATTACTAATATTATATTGATTATAAATTACCGGATTATAAGAATGTTATTTCAAATGTAATTATACTTGAATCTTTCTTGAATAATTTCTTCTATGAGATTTTTCCTTCTTTTGAACATGAGCAGTTCTTAGTTAAGAGCTCTGATGATGATTTTTTCTCCTTATATGCATATAAGTACAATCGTGAAATTTATATTATAATGCACTGGGTGGGCTAATGTTCCTCTACCTAATTCGTTTCGTTGATTGGGACAAAGACAGATTTCAAAATGTAGTTGTAATGTACTTTGTAACCCGTCAGGGTAACAATTTAGCACTGGGTGGAAATATACCTATTTGTGCGTACTCTCTCCGTAGAGTGTATTGTTATTGCAACATAACTCACCGCTGCTCATTATGCTCGTTCATGTTTTTGATGTAAATTTCGTTTAAATAATAGTCCATGAACGTTGTTATTAGTCCAGATAGGTGTAGTAATTTTTGTTGTGTATTTGTAAATAAATAGCATAGGGTTTAGTTAGGTTACCGCTCTCCTTTCGCTGCAAAAGTGGTCTGACTATGCTGTGCTATAGCGATGACAGCTATGCGGCGGTGCGTTTTTTTGGTGCTTGTTTGTTGTAGTCGAGTGCGGAAGGCGGCCATCGTAAAAGAGTAGAAAGTGACGAACCACGGTAGTGATCAGACGTCCATAAGATTGTTTTTTCTTCGGGACAGTTTCCCGCCACCGTAACGAAAAGTTCAGTGCGCGCGTGTGACGGCAAATTAAATCCGTCAAAAGTGCCGGCCTGTGGTTCGGGCACAAGTGCATATAGTGGTGCTGGATCGCCGTCGGGGGAAGCTAACCACCAAGGAGCTTTCGCTTCCCCGGCTAACCGTTAAGGATCCGACGCACCCACCCCTCTCGCTGCAGAGGATAAGTCGAACGAGCCTTGCTCTCCTCTGCAGCTAACAGTCAAGGAGAGGGAAGCAGGTAGGACGACGACTCCGCCTGGGAAGAACACTGCGGTGTCTTCCGGGATTCCTTGCGGGGAGCAAGGGAATCCGGTGATTCATCACCAACGTCGCTAGGGAGGTTCCAACAAAAGAGCCAAGCTCACCTCCCTAGCTAATTGTTAAGGACCGCTGCCGGAGCAGCCAACGTAAATAGGGAGAACTCGGCCGTTGCTGTCCCGGCCGGTCGGAGGAAACCGCCCGCCTATCCGCCCGCAGCAGCAGTGTACAGTGAAGGGAGAGTAGGTGAAAATAAAACACGGTAAAATTTAATTTATTTGTTTTTCCTTTTTGTTTGTTGTGTTACGAAAATCCGAAATTCTGTAGAGGCACCTAGGCCGCCCTGAAGTAAAGGGTACGCCGGGCAAATAAGAACCCGAGTAGCGGGGAAACCCCTACTTACAACTTACATTGGTCACATATTCAATCATTATAGGAACTGCGTTATATGGACATCTACCTCTTAGCACTTTCTATTCGTTTACGAATTAGTCGATGGTTCCGTTCTCTGCGTTTTCCCAATCTTGAACCTCCCGTTCCCCTATTAGGGTAATGCCGATAGGGATCATCCCGGCGATGACGCATACTACCTCCCCCAATTTGGTTCTGTTCGCACGCGCAACTCGCATGATCATGTTTCGATACACGTTTCATTTTTATTGCTATGCCTCCGATGATGATCTGAGCCCGCTGAAGCGCTTTGTAGTATCTAACTGGTAGAACCTGTTTTGTGGTGGGCTAGCTGCAACTTGACTCCATTCATCCAGTTTTCGATTGTGCTGAAGGTTTTCTATTATCAACATTTCCACCCCTTTTAGCCTATGGAACATTGCAAGATGACGTCATATGAGTAAAAATGCTCGAAAAAATGACAGTTCAGCGAGCTTGTTTACACGGTGATAGAATTCGAATCGAGTTTCTTGTACTGGGTGAAACCAAAAATTTTCTAAGTCCATGTAAACAAGCTCTCTGAGCTGTCAGAAAAGTGAGGTTATACATTTTCATGCAATGCTCAATTACAGACCAATGAGGTATATATAGGTGTGGCAGAACACACGTTTTGCTAGTGTTGCCAACCAAAAATATGTAAACAATCCAGAAGCACGAGTCGACGTCATAGCGTTCACACGATTCAATGGGAGCGGACGAACGGTATGATGAAAGCAAGTCGATTTATTCTGTGATCACTCACACCACTCATGTAAGATTCATCTTACGAATACCAAAGTACCATCTTCGCCATACCTGTATATACTACATTGAGTTAGGACAACATCATCCGTAAATTCGACAATCTCTACTCCTATAGGGAGCTTTAACTTTAGAACGCCATCATACATAATGTAATGTACCAAAGCCAAGCTCCGAGCCCGAATTTGTGTCGAATTCTGGATTATAAAAGCAGCTTTCCAGAATATTGCACGGCTATTAGGGATATTAGGAGTATTTTGTGCAACGATGCTGCTGAAGAATCTCAGCTGATGCTGCTTCCCGCGTTCTTAACGTATATTCCCCTCTCCTGTTAGGACACCTCTGCTCTCTCTGCTTCCACCGTCGATCGATGTACTTTCTCTCCGGAATCCGAACTATCTATTTGACAGACCTCTTTCACGCTCCGTATATTTCGTTACCTTGTCGAGGATGACCCTTTCCAAGAACTTCCTAAGAGTATGCAGCAATTATATGGGTCTCCTGGCGGCTTCCTTAGTTTAGACAGTTTCTGAAATTTCCATCTATCTGGAAAGTAGCCTCCTTCGGGGAATTTCGTAGTCACCGTTTTAAACATGGTCGGAAACGTCAGGATTGCATTTTTCGATGGCACGTTGGGGATTAGGTCCGGATCGGATGCTTTCTTCAATTTTAAACTTTCTGCCACTGGCCAAAGCTCGACTTTGGAGATATATGCATACAATACTGACAATTTCTGCTTCTACCTCACCGTACGGTGTCAGTGGTAACATCATTGGATTATGCGTCGGGAAAATATCCTCCACGGTTATCTTAACCTTATCTGGGCTAATTTCAAACGGCGTCGATGGACCTTTGATCTCGATAAGCATTATTCCAATAATTAGCATAAGATTCTTGACACAACTTTTTTGTAGCAATAACTGCTAAGCAGTTTGAATTGATCACCTTTATTTCCCGTTTATATATATTCTGGCCGCATGAAACATCACGTAACGTGCCTCTTTATCTGTTTCCGTTCTGATTCGCTAAACGCATCTTCTAGCTCTAAGGTAAGTAGTCTGGAGAGTGCTTAATGTCCAATAAACCGGACGCCTTCCATTCCTATGTTCCAGTTTTCAAGTGATTTGTGTATAACACACCCCCTCGTTAAAGTTTCCATCCACAAATCTGCATCCATGTTCTGAACACCGCTGTGCCTTGTCAAGGGCGTTTCGTTGGCCAATACTGTAACGAATTGCCCGATATTCGCTCTTTTCGATCAGCCTCGCGAACACTACATCTACAGTTTCTTGGTGGAAAAGAATGCCATTTGCTTTTATCGTCTTTGTTTATTATTTTCCACCAAGTTTGAGGTAGTGTTTGTGTCATGTAACGTGTATGACCACGAGCCATTGAGTTCTACAAGATGACGACACGAATGAACCCATGATGAATAAAGTTCATGTTTGACAATTCTCGGTGGTTTGTTTACTTCGTGAGTTTCGTGAGTTCGAATGCAACGGATGTTCATCTGTTGCACTCGAACTCACGTAACTACCATGTAAACAAACCACCGAATATTGTCAAACGAAGTTCATCCTGCTCATTTTCTGGGGTTATGTTGGATGGTGTAAAACCTAATAGAAAAGTCTACAAATCGATACTTTATTTTCACTAGCGAAGTTGAATCCTACTGTACAAAGACTTGCCTTCTATATCGTTTGTTTACCATTTATCTGTCAGTGTCATTCCAATCGAATACGAGACCTGCCAATGGTCCTTGTTCGAGAAAAATTCGAAGAGATTTTCTTCGTAATAAGTGCTTTTGACAGGTCTCGTGCTCGATTAGAATGACACTGACAGTTAAATGGTAAACACACGATAGAGATAATGAGTCTTTATCCAGAGGGATGGCGCGATGTTGTTGGGCCCATATTATTGGCTCGAATCAAAACTCGTCGAAATGTCAATTGATTATAGGTTCATCCGGAGTGTTCATTTATGTTTACATTTTGCTGGCGTTGCCAATTTTATTTTGTTTCCACCACCCAATGCGGCTACGCCATATCGCTTTTGGGCGTGCTGTCCGACTTCGCTACCGCTCAGTCAGTCTTAAACTGTGGGATAGCCCCCATGTTTTAGTAAGCCGGGCAAACGAGTGGATCACAGGTTCGCTTGCTTCCAACGGCGGGTCGGCGACCACTCGCCCGGCGGATCCTCAACGGTTTTGCGCTGCTTCGATTCCTAGGCCTCGGTTATGCGGCTAAGCCGCATTGAAATGGTATGCCTCAAACAGACGTTCCTGAAGGGTATCGGATGGTTACCGGAACCCAGTAAAGTTCAATCGGAAAAGAGCCGGAATTCTGGTTGGTTCTAATTAGTGTTCCGGCTCCAGAGATACAACCGATTTTAACTAGAATCGGTTTTGTCACTGGAGCCGAAATACGAATTAGAACCAGCCAGCATTCCGGCTGAGCTTAACTGGGAAGTTTTTTTAAAATTTAATCTGGGAAATAAAAATTTTCTTGCAACGCTCCAGCACCACGTTGAACTCATACGATTTCGCCACATGGGAGCAAATTTGACGCTATGGAATGAACTTTTAGTTGACAAGTTTTGATTCGAGCCAACAACATCCAGCCCTAAAACAAGATCCCTATATAAGGATAATGAAAACATCGAAGTCAAATTGCATGATTTGGCACCACGTACTTGCAAGGTGATTATTAAAACATTCATGTCGTATTTGGGAGAGTTCCATTACGGAGGACACGAGGTGGAATTGTTTTTCAGGTATTTCAAATAGTTTTTTTTTTGGTTATGGAATTTGTGGTTCGACTTCGTCTCATCAGAAGCCGACTTAACGGACAAGCTGGCACCGGATTAACGCTAGCTCCAAAAAACGGAGACACAATTTGTGTTCCTGAGCAAATCCCTAGTCAAGCGCGATATCTCGCAAGAAAATTTCAAACTTCCATAACTAAATTAGTTACAGGTTTTGTGCTCTTCATGCGCAAAGATAGTTTTAAACCATTTTCTCCTTAATGGAGAAAAAATTGTTTTTACCAAAACTGTTTTCCTCTAAGGAAAAATATAGCAAAGCTACAAATAGTGGTTTTGTGGTGAGAATGCGGTTAGACCAACCCATTCCTTCTACCTTACGCTGCAGTACAAAACAGAAAGCCAACTCTTTATACATATCAAGGGCAAACTAATACGCAGTTCTGTGAACAAAAAGGACATTACAGACAATCCTGTTTAGAAATCGTTGAGGAAAACTCATTTACAGATAGGAATACCAACACTCAGTTTCTAATATCATTCCGTGAACAACAAACGGTTGCCAAGCTATTAGCATCGACGGAGGGTTGACACTTGTGTGTGACCCGAAATGTAAAGAAGATCGCGGACATCAAAGCAGTATCCATGATAATCATACGGAGATGTGTGACGACGACAGAAATATGAAAGACCCTCAAGTTGGCGTGGATGCAAATATTTTTCCGACACGAAAAAGATCTCCGCGCGCAATGGCAACTCTTACTATTAATTGTTTATTTTTACACCTCATAAATGTATAAAGGACCGTCGGCTTGATGAAGCTAACAACTTGAGCCGTGCCAAATAAACGAATTGAATAAAATAGCCAAAAAATATTTGTTATGAATCCTGTTTTCCAAAAAAATTACCGAAATGCTCTCATAGACATTGGAGACTTCCAGAATTTACTAACAACAGCTAGAAAAACAAACTGTAAACAATTCCTATCAGTTTGTGCTCCAACTTCCCGCAGATCTCTAGCGCTAGAGCTTCCAACATTGCATCATTTTCTTTTCAGTCCTACCCAAACAGGTTCAAACTCGCAATTTTGTTGATATTGAGAAATCATTTGATAATTTATTTTTCCATTTTACTGCTAGGTTGTCATCTCTGGTTTCGATATTTTGTCCATAATAATGATCATAATTAGTTGTGTACCTTTCTTTAAATTTAACAGTTTATTTACTTTTCTTAAATTCATTTAATAATTCATTACATTACGCTCATGTTTGTGTGTCGAATGTTCTTCCCAATCTATTAGCACTGTGCGGTGCTCTACTCTTTTTTTACATTTTTGTTTTTACCAAGGGATTGTTTTCTCCTTTAGGAATATATGCATAATCACATAGAACTTGTGTGTGTGTGTGTTTCCCCTCTCGTCAAATTGTTACTCAACTTTTCTAAAGTTGTATCTAACTTCGCGGTAGCCTAAACTGTACCAGGCGACATAATCGCGAGGCGATTGTCGACTATTCCCACGCATCATTTTTTTTTTCGTTTGTTTACAAATAGATTTTGACAATTTTTGAGCTTTGTTATTTTGTCTTGTTTCTTTCTTCATTTGTTTTTTTGTATGTTTTCGCATATTGAGTGAATTAGTTTCCTGTATCGGTTTTCCTCTAACAGGAAGCTTCAGACGGGAGCAATTTAGTTGACGAAAGCGCATCTTTGGTGGAATGTTGTGCTCCGTCAAAACGGAGAAAGTATTGTAAACGAGATCTGAGCACATATCTTTTGTTTCGTACTTCTCAAAATTCATTGTTTATCTGCCTTATTTGGCTAATTGTTTCTGCGGTCTTGGGGACTTGTCTTACACTTAACGATTTCTATTAGCTTGTTACGGTAATAATAATAATATTATTAATAATATCTCGATAACTTGTACATTTGGCATATTTTTTGTTTCTTCGTCTTCTTATTCGAAAGAGTTTCCTTCCCGCTAAACAATGAGTATTTATTTACACAGTCAAAGAGAGTGTCGGGGTGTGATAAATATGCGAAGGAGTTTGGCCCTTCTCTCTGCTCTACGCGACAACTTTAAAACGTTGTCTGGCATGATTCTCTCTTCGTTTCGCTTCATCAATAGATACATATATCAAAGAATGAAACAAAAATAATAAACTTTATAAAAAATGGGAAAAATTTAACTACTTATTCCATTAGAGCTTGCTTCTACTTCTACAGCTACTGCTGCTAGTTCTCGGTCTCTGCAGTTTACTAATGATATCGGATTTCCGGTTTTTGATTTAGACTGGACTCTGGGGGATGGCGGGGACCAATATTTACAACACGCTGCTAGGACGGTAGATGATCTACTTTCGCCGTCGTACCCGGGTGCGTTCCTCGCCACCAGCACCGCCAGTGCTAGAGGATGCGGCCTGCTGCTGCCGTTCGGCACTCAGTTTGATACTGTTGAGCAAATACTTGAACTGCACGACCTGCATGGCGGTTACGTTCGGATCGCTGCAGGATTCGAGCCACTTGAGGAACTTTTCACCGTGTTCGACCGCATCGGCGGAACTTTTGATGTCGACACCGGCCAGCAGCTGGTTGGAATCTTCGGAGATGTCACTCTTCAGCTCATCTGCACCGTTGCTGGTGACCAGGTCTCCGTTGTCCTCGTTACTGTTTCCGTTGTGATTGCTACTGACCACGGGACTAACGGAATGGCGAGCCGAGGGGCTAGCTCGATCGTCGTTGCTGTTGTGATTCTGGAAGAGATTATCCAGCACTTCCTTGACTTTGCCATTGCAGTTTAGTTCCGCGGGTCGTTCTTCGACACCGTGCGAGTCTGGCTGTTCGTCACCGTCTTCCGGTTTGTGGTCCGACTTCAAGCTGGTCGAAGGGCTTGGATTGAAGCGGTTATGGTCCTCGGGGGATACAATTAAGTTGGCGGCGGAGTTGTTGTGGTTTGAGAGATCTTCCGGTTCGGATTTAACGTTTTCCGGTCCCGCTGTGCTGTTGATGTTGAGATTGATTGGTTGAGCATTGTTGTTGAGCGAATCGGTTGAATTTTGGCCTTTGGTGAGCTGAGAGTATAGGATGTTCTCGTACGAGGTTGGCTTAGAGTTGGCATTGGCGTTGATGGTGTTGTTGTTGGATTTGTCCCCGGGCATTAGTGACGCACCGAATGTTTTGTACCACTGCCAGAACCAGGAGGAATTTTTGGTGTCCTCCGGAGTAAGGGACGGGGCAGATGACGGTGGTGTTGGTTGAGGGGTCGATACGATGGGTGGCGTAGGGGTTTGCGTCGACGGGTGATGTTGGACTTGCTGGTGCTGCTGGGGTGGTGAGGAACTTTGTTGCGGACTCGATGGGCGGGGCATTGACGAATAGAGATTGTTCAGTCCGAGCATAGCCTGTTGGGATTTGAGCCAATACCAGAGCGCTTCGTCGACCGGTGCATTAGGATCGCGACCTAGAGGGGCAGCAGATGATTGTTGTTTATATTTGTCGTTTAGATTAATACCATGGAGCATACCGTTACTGAGATCACCGGATGTTTTCTGTTGCAATTTGGCTAGATTGCGAACCGTTAGCGATGGGGTTTTATCAGCCCCGTTGGACTCCGGTAGACTCGATGTGCGTGGGCTCTGACTAGTATTGGCTTTGGGGCGCGCGTTACGCAGAGATTGGGCAGCACTCATTCCTCCCAGATTGGACATCGTGGCCAAGTTGTGATTGTTGTTGAGTTGTGCAATCAGATTTAGATTTGTAGCGATTTCGTTGAAGCTTAACGCTAATGGGCTTTGGGCCAGACTGGACATTCCGGACAGATGACTCAGACTAGTCAACGGACTGATGGCGGCCATCGATAGATCGGCTTTGTTCGGATCACCGTGCTTGCTAAGATCTGCACCGTATCCTTTAAGATTAAGTTCCTTGGATTTACTCAAGGCGGAAATTTCCGCAGCTGTCTTAGCAAACGAACTGAAGTCGGCACCGTGCAGTCCGTTCATGATGATGTCCCCTCCTGAAACACCTAACCCCTTGTCGCCCCCGCTAAGATCCAACCCGTTCATGGGTCCTCGGGGACTTTTGTAAAAACTATCGTCATATTTCATTTTCCCGTTCCCGAACAAACCTTGTTCGAGTTTCAGACGTTTCTCCGGAGGTCCGTTGAACAGTTCTGCAGCTGCGACGGCTGTTAAGGCCGCAGCGGTTGCTTCGTTGGTCAACTTCTCCGCATTTTCCGCCGATTGGCGGGACATGTAGCGTAGCTTTTCCTCATTTTTGCACCATCCCCGCAGGGTTGATTCCGGAACGCCAATGTCTCGGGCAACGGATGCCTTGGATTCTCCGTCGTGAATCCGCTGGATGGCATCGATCTTATCCGTTGCCGTGAGATGCCGCAGGGGGCGTTTGCCCTTCGTTGCCATCATCATCTTGAAGTGCGTCGTCGTGCGTGAATCTGCGAATGGGGGTAAGAGAAAGAAAAACAACCAATTAGCATCTAGCAAGTGCAGCTTCGTGTGGGGGCTAGCAATGGGTACGTAGTGTCAGCGTGCGTCCTGGTGCGTCGGTCCGAAAAGCCTTCTTCGCGGAAAACGAACCTATCCCTGTTCGTCGTAAATTATGTGCAGTAATGGGGAAGAACCCTCCTTCTCGGTTTGCTACCTGTACGGGATGTGGGATTTTCTGCGAAAAAGGAACCACTTCTCGCCGGGAAAAAACCCCCCGGATTGTGTTGTCCCGAGAGTGAGAGAAAGAGATCTTCAAGAGATGCAATACTATGCAGCCCCACGAGAAGCTTATGCACACATCCGTATGCGTTGCTATCTTCGATGCGGTGCACATAGATCGTTTTATTTTTCGTAGATGCGTTTGCACATAAAAACGCGAAAGCGAAAAAGAGAAACGGGTGCCGCCCATTGAGAAAAAAAGAGCTTTTTTCCGGGGGTGACTAGTGATCTCGCTCACTTCGTTCGAACCTAGATTCTCCTGCTTACTCAGCCTTTTCGGAATGTAGCGCCGATGCATTTTCTGCGCATAAAAAAAGTTTCTCTGTGTGCGGCACCCAACATGTGCTTTTTGGCAAACATGCGTTGCACACTATCACAATCGGCGCTATTTACTCTCTCTCTCCATCGCAGTGATGCGTGTGTGAATGTACACCAAGAGAAAGAGAGTAAATGCAGCGCTCTCCCGCTCTCGCTGGCAGTTCGTAGCGCATTCGGGTTTTCTTCGGCTACGTTCATTCATAAAAATCTGTTTGGTTTGACCAACATATGTTTGCACTTGCAAACATCACTCCGAAGGATTCTCAGGCTACGGTGCCTGTGTATTGGTAGACCACCTACGGATCTTGATTTTTTTTCTGCACTTTTCGTCTTCGTAGCAGTTGTTTACAATTTGCACATAAAAGTTTGTGTGTATACGTGCTGTAGGTACAGCTGAACACTGTAGTGGACAGTTCCGTGTACTGCTCTGCATCGCTTACCACCCAACCCCGATCCCACCGATCAAGGTATATAACCGTCGTCGGAAGGACACTTTGCTACTGCGACAGTAGTGTTAGTGCAGCGGAAAATTTATTTCCTTCGTGCGCTGGTGGTGATTATTTTTCTCGAACAGTTCAATAGACATAATGCAGAAGATGACCGTCCCCGTCCCTATCGCATTTCTGCTTACTTCAGACCCCGGGCGGACGGTTCGGATCGGGATCGCACCGGATCGTAGTGACCGAATTTCAGCTGTGCTACGACTGTCTGCCTGCCTGCCTACCAGAGTGATCAAGCTGAGAATAAAGGGACAAAGCAGGAAACGACGATGATTTGCAAAGGGGTCACCCTCGATTCGGTGACGATTTGCAGTAGTTTTTTTCGACTGTTTTCATTTTTCAGCTGATACTTATTTTTATTGAAACTGCCAACTTTTACATGTGTGTGTGTTTGTGTGCAAGTTTTTTTTTTTGCTTGTCCCTTTTTCAACAGCGTCTGACCAGGCGGAAGCATAAGCACAGCACAGAGGGGGAGTTTTTTTCTGTTGTAATTTGGCAGTGTGAGGAAATGGAATGGAGTTTCCTTTTGCCTAGCCCGGAGGAGACGTGCTTTTTATTATTTTCTTTCATCTCTGCACTGCCATGTTTTTGTCCTAATCGGTTCTGGATTCTGTGCACGTCCCGACGGGAACAACTTCGAGCAGCAGAGCAGGGGCCGACAGGCCGCGGGAATGGACCGCCAGGGGATTGAAGATGACGTAAGGATTGGCTGGACAGCAGAGATAACATACATACACACACAGCCACGCAGTTGGAAGGGATTTTTTTTATACTTCTAGTCGCATTATTTTATAGAACTTTTACTTTCGTTTGTTGTAAATTATTGCCCTAGTTTCGTGCTGCTCTGCTGGCTATCGGATGTACGCTCTGGAAGTTTACACAAAAGTTGATTGAGTCATGACTTTTGACATTGAACTGTGACCGGTCTCTTTTGGGCTAAATTAGATTACAAGAGTTTGTACCATTTAGAACTATTTTGACGAGCCCCTCGTTCGCT